>NC_052100.1:30512434-30709934 GCF_015852505.1 Tachyglossus aculeatus
TAACCCTCGGCTCCCGGATTGCGGGCTGCTCATCACGATGTGGGGCCCTATAATTCCACTCTCTGTTTTCGCTGAATTGCCATCGTCAGGAGGAAATGAGGTCCCGATGCTTTGGGGTTGGCCCCTTTTGAATGCTAGCTGTCCAATCCCCGCTCTCATTTGCATACCATGTGACAGATGTTTGCAGGATTCCGGCAGAGCTCAGGATAATTACTCTGAGGGTCACGTGCCTTGGGAGGTCACCGATTCCTCAGCATGTGACAGTCGGTTATTTGTGCCCTGGTGGGAGTGTTGCTCCCCCAAAGGCAAGCAAAAACTCCTCACTCTTGGCTTCAAGGCTCTCCATCACCGCACCCCCTCCCACCTCACCTCCCTTCTCTCCTTCTACACCCCAGCCCGCTCCCTCCGCTCCTCTGCCGCTTACGTCCTCACTGTACCTCGTTCTCTCCTGTTCCCCTGTCGACCCCCGGCCCACGTCCTCCCCCGGCCTGGAATGCCCTCCCTCCACACATCCGCCAAGCTAGCTCTCTTCCTCCCTTCAAAGCCCTACTGAGAGCTCACCTCCTCAAAGAGGCCTTCCCAGACTGAGCCCCCATTTTCCTCTCCTCCTCCCCATCCCCCCGCCCTACCTCCTTCCCCTCCCCACAGCACCTGTATGTATGTTTGTACAGATTGATTGCTGTATTTTTTTTACTTGTACTTATTTACTATTCTATTTATTTTGTTAATGATGTGCATTTAGCTTTAATTCTATTTGTTCTGACGACTTGACACCTGTCCACATGTTTTGTTTTGTTGTCTGTCTCCCCCTTCTATTCATTCATTCATTCATTCAGTCGTATTTATTGAGCACTTACTGTATGCAGAGCACTGTACTAAGCACTTGGGAAGTCCAAGTTGGCAACATATAGAGACGGTCTCTACGCAACAGCGGGCTCACAGTCTAGAAGGGGGAGACAGACAACATAACAAAACATATTAACAAAATAAAATAAATAGAATAAATATGTACAAATAAAGTAAATAAATAGAGTAATAAATACGTACAAACATATATACATATGTACAGGATTCCTTCATTCATTCAATTGTATTTATTGAGCGCTTACTGTGTGCGGAGCACTGTATTAAGTGCTTGGGAAGTACAAGTCGGCAGCATATAGAGACGGTCCCTACCCACCAACGGGCTCACAGTCTAGAAGGGGGAGACAGACAACAAAACAAAACATGTGGACAGGGGTCAAGTCATCAGAATAAAGAGAAATAAAGCTAGATGCACATCATTAACAAAATAAATAGAATAGAACCCACGACCTCCGACTCCCAAGCCCACGCTCCTTCCCCTGAGCCACACTGCTTCTCTTAAATAGTATTGATCGATTGAATGAATGGTCATTTTGAGACATGCAGTTCGCTTGTCTTGTTACATTCATGAGCGCTTACCATGTGCAAAGCACTGTTTTAGGCGCTGGGGAGATCGGGGGGGTCCTCCCCGAGACTTCCTCCAGGCGACGCCCACCCCCTGTGACTGTGAGCCTGTAGTTGGGTAGGGACCGTCTCTGTATGTTGCCAACTTGTACTTCCCAAGTGCTTAGTACAGTGCTCTGCACACAGTAAGCGCCCAATAAATACGATTGAATGAATGAAGAAGCAAGTCCTCTGCCAGAACAACGGCACCGTCCAAATATGGGGAGAATGTTCACGGCGCCACCCACTCTAACTTGTGCGAGCAATTAAAATGCCGATCACCATCCTAAATCTTTGAAATGCCTGATAGTCTGTATTTCATGTGGCCTTCCGTCCCCTCGAAGTTAGCTTTTGCAGAACAAGCTCTCTGACAATCAACGGTCCCCGGGAAGGTTGGGCCAGTTGTTTCCTCTATCACTAAGGAAAAAATTTCTTTCCACAATTGAAAATGTCAGCATCAATTTGAAGTAACACTAAGCATGTGTTGGCTTTCTGACAGTCCTCTTCCTCCTCCTCTTTCTCCTCCTTCTCCTGCTCTCTCTCCCCCCCGCCCCCACCTTCCTCCTTCGCATCTTCCTCTACTGTCTGCTGAGGATCTGACTGGGACAACTTGATGAGAGCTTCAATCTTTTCTAATAGCAGGGAGAGTGAGGAACAGCTGGGTTGCTTGGTCACATCAGAACTTGGCTACCATGGTCATGGGTGGCGGCTTCCTGTGGCAGCTGACAGTGGGCCCGCCATAAAAAGGTGGCTCATAACTAAAGCCCATTTCCAAAATGTTGGCCTCTGTTCTTCTGAGGGATATGCGGGGCTTCGCCAGTGATGGACAAGTATGTGTTTCTGAGCAGGGTCATCTGCTGCAGAGTAGGCGGGTCTCTCCGCTTTCCCCTAGGTCCCTTGGAGCTCTGTCCCTGGATTGCAGGCATGCAGCCCATTCCCCTCTCCCTTCCCTCCCCCCTCATCGGCCTTGATTTCTCTTCAGCATCCAGTGGCATTTTGACCACTTTGAAGCTGACGTAAAGAATTGAATTTGTCACGTCAGTGAAATTCTTTGTGGGCTGCTCTTACCTTGTCCACCTGAAATGGTGGGGAAGTCTGATTTATTCTGTTCTATTTATAGTTGTAGTTATGGACATTAGACACCTGGCTGCATTTTCCATGCACATTGCTTCGCAGAAGAGTGCAACATGAGCATCCTATTAAATGGAGCAGTGTCAGATTTGGGGATGGCACAATTGTCTTTTGTCTCCCTACAACTTTCTGGTGCTATAAGGAGGAGAAGGACATTGGCAAATGCGAGCATTTACTGAAGGTGGGTTCAGCTGTAATTTCAAGAGACAGATTATTTTAGCTGAGTCGTGTAGGCTCAAAGGTAGTTAGGTAATAATAATAATTAATAATTATGGTATTTGTTAAGCGCTTACTATGTGCCAGGCACTGTACTAAGATCCGGGGTGGATACAAGCAAATCAGGTAGGACAAAGTCCCTGTCCCACATAGGGTACACAGTCTCAATCCCCATTGTCCAGATGAGGTAAGTGAGGCCCAGAGAAGTAAAATGACTTGCCCAAGGTCACACAGCAGACAAGTGGCAGAGACGGGATTAGATTAAATTGTCAGTTGTGTGACTTTGGGCAAGTCACTTAACTTCTCTGTGCCTCAGTTCCCTCATCTGTAAAATGGGGATTAAGACTGTGAGCCCCCCGTGGGACAACCTGATCACCTTGTAAACTCCCCAGCGCTTAGAACAGTGCTTTGCACATAGTAAGCGCTTAATAAATGCCATCATTATTATTCTTATTATTATCTAATTGCCCCTCCAATAGAGATGGCACTCTGCACCCCATGTTTCAGCAAGTCCACGCAGTGCAGCAGTGCTGCAGTCTGGCAGGGCTACCCAGCGGGGCGCATGGAAAAGCAAGAGAAGCAGCGTGGCCCAGTAGAAAGAGCACGGGCCTTGGAGTCAGAGGTCTTGGGTTCAAATCCCAGCTCTGCCAGTTGTCAGCCGTGTGACTTTGGGCAAGTCACTTCACTTCTCTGGGCCTCAGTTACCTCATCTGTAAAATGAGGATTAAGACTGTGAGCCCCCCTGTGGGATAACCTGATCACCTTGTAACCTCCCCAGCGCTTAGAACAGTGCTTTGCACATAGTAAGTGCTTAACAAATGCTGTCATTATTATGGCTTGGAGAAGAGAGGCCTTGGGAATGGAGTGGATGGGCACAAACCAGCAACCACTGCAGGTTATGAGCACAGGAAGAACTGAAGTCTGGCAGGCAAACGAGATGTGCTGAAGAGTCTGGACAAAAGTGAGAGATGCCTGGGAAAGGAAGGAGGGCTGGGAGGTAGCCATGTCAGCACCACCATGCTCTGGTCGGGTTCAGCCACCCAATCCAGGCTCTCATAGTGGGCTTCCCACCTGTCTGATATGGGGCCTTGAGCAAGTCACTTAACTTCTCTGTACCTCAGCTAAATCCTCTGTACAATGGACATAAAATACCTGCCCTCCCTCTTAGAGTGTCAGCCCCATGTGGGATGGGGTCTATGTCTCATCAGATTATACTATATCTCCCCTATTGCTTAGCCCAGTGCTTGCTACATAAAAAGTTCTTAATAAACATCATCATCATTATCACCATTAAGCCAGCCAAGGCAAAATCATTAACCAAGGCGAGAGGGTTATTTCTCCTTCTGATTTTAAACTTCAGAAATAATAATAATGATAATACTGATGGTATTTGTTAAGCACTTACTATGTGCAAAGCACTGTTCTAAGCACTGGGGGATACAAGGTGATCGGGTTGTCCCACGGGGGGCTCATTAAAGCATTAAAGAAATGCTTTAATTCCACCTGGAATTTTACTAGGTTCACCTTGGTTCCATATCATGGTGGTCCACTGAGATTAGCTTTGTAGTCAGTGGGACTGACAGAGTTCGGGCTAGGTGAGGGTTGGAATAGACGGCGGTCCAACTGCAAGTGCAGTGGCTGCGTGGGTCAAGATCGGGAGGGTGTTTGGGCATTCTTCATCTTCTTCATCACCGGCATTGTCATCGTCATCATCATCCTTATCACCACTATCCTCACCATGGTCACTGTGTGGTCTGTGAATCTACCAGTTACAGAGCCCTGTTCTCAGTGCTTGGGGAGCATCCCAAAGTGGTGAAAGACACTTAACAGTCCCTGAAGAGTTCACATTTTAAAGGGGAGTCAAAAGACCTGCACCAAGGAATGGGTAATAGGCAAGAGTGAGGAAGCAGCTGTCAAGAACAAATACCGCTGCCCTTGTTCTGAGATTTTTGGAGTGACATTGGATGAGAGGAGCCCAGGCCTCGGTCTATAGCTCCAAAGCCCTACGGGTCTTTCTGAGGGTTGAAAAAACTCCTAGTTCTGCCTCTTTAAAAGTCTGGGTTTGGGAGAAAATTAGGAGCCTGTGGCCAGTAGCCAGAAGAAGCCAGTGATGCTGTGAAGCAAGCAGAAAGCGTACCCTCCCTTGGTGGCTCCTATTACAAGGATGGGAAGATGTTCCCAAAGGGCTTTTGCATCTTTAGCTTGGCCCATTCTGTTTTTCTATTAGCCTATAGGCTTGCAAGCAGTAAAATTAGAGGAGTCCCAAGCCAGATAGAGAGCCTGAATTCCATGTGTTGTGCATTCTACAACAATAGAAGGTATCTTTCATTATGAATAATTCAAGGTGTTGGCCCCTCCTTCCCAACCCATCTCCCTGAGATAAGTTTATATGAGCCTTTTCAACTGGATTGATTGGAAAATAACACTCTGGCTGATGCATTCCATCAAGAGAAAAAGATCACTGCGATTCCTCGTCCAACCACCCTTATTTTCCACATTCGGAAGGAGGCCCTCGTCGGGGCTCTCGACATGAGCAGAGACGCTCGTTCTCCTAAGACCCCACAAACCGGCACCGCTGGCTAAGGAAATGATGATTTGCAGGGTAATTCATTTTAGCACCATCATTTCACTAGACCTCGGAATGTCCCATGCTAAAACCGCACAAAGTGATTTTCTAGAATGAAAGTTAAAGATATCACCTGGGTTTCATTTTCATGGAGAGTGTGTTTCAAACATTTTTTCTTTCATCTGTTCCTTTTGGGGAATCAAAACCAGCTCATATCTCCCAGGAGGAAACAACTATCGAGGACCAAACCAGCACCGATATTTCAGGGCAAAGCAGGCAGCTTGCCGGAAATCAACTTAGAGGAACACAAGGTAGACGCGGGGCCAGGGTCACCCCCATCATTGGGATGGGCTGTCATTTGGTTCATTCATTCAATCGTATGTTGTAGTGTACTCTCCTAAGCCCTTAGTATAGTGCTGCACACAGTAAGCGCTCAAAAAATGTGATTGAATGACTAAATGAATTTGAATCTGTGGGATCAATGGGCACCTTTTACGGTCCATTAGATTGTGATCTCCTGGTCGCTGGGTATCATCTATCTTGCTTCTATTGCTTCTTCTAAGCGCTCAGTACGGTGCTCTCCACTCAGTAGGCTTTCAATAAATATCTTTGATCAAGTGATTAAATCTGAAGGAGTGGTTGATGACATCAGGCTGCAGAAATAGTTGTTTGTTTTTGCAAGAATGATTCTGTTACTCATACTGTGACCACTGGGAATTCTGGTGGTCAGAGCTAAAGTGGTTCCCAGGCCTTCTAGTGCAGCATCCCACTGTGCCCGGAGAGATTTGTTACCATCCATGAGTAAGAAAAACTCCGTTCTTTGTTTCCTTTTAAAGGGTTTCTTATGCCCCCTCCCCAGTAGCCATGGAGGTAGGGGTGACTGCACTGTGCCTCACTACCTCCTTGTGTGCCTTTATAGAAGAATACCTCTCCCCCTCGCCTCTGGACTAGGCTTTCTTGGCATTGTCTAAGACAGCTTTGTCTTCTTGCCCGGTGTCTGCTGCTTCTGCGTTGGGCTAGGCAGTTGTTTTCATTGATACCTCGTGGTATCACTGTGCTTTCTGTGCCTTGAGAGTTTCATTTACTTGCTTTTATTCTCTCTCTTTACTTTTGGTTTCAGAACTTCTACCAAAGAGGCCACCCCTTTCCCAGATCTGAGTAATCACCCTTGGTGTCTCCCTTCAATTGCACCAGCCCCCTGATCCCAGGGCTTCCTCTTCTCTCTCTGACCACAGCCACATCTGTTCTGTCTCCTCTCCAATACGAGCCTAGGAATTGCAGCCTTTCTTAATCTCTTATTTGTTCATCTCGTGGCCCTACAAGGTTAATTTACAACTCCTCCCATTGGCCACATAAAATAACCCCAACCCAAGTCTGGGTTCAGAGCAGTAATTTCCCTCCTTTCTCCTAGGGATTTCCCATAACTTTTATGTCAGTCCAGTCTTTGTTAAACCAGTGAGTCCTAGCTCTTCTACTAGTCTTGAAATAAGCTCCCCCTTCTCCTGCCCCCTCCCCATAATTATTGTAATCAGTATTTTATAAGGGATTTATCAGTTCCGCTAGAAGTCCCGTGGAAAGAGCCTGACTCTGGGTGTCAGGAGACCTCGGTTTCAGGCCTGGCTTTGCCTTTTGGGACTGGGCTGGCTTTCAACTGAAGCCCCACCCAGGGAGTTACACGAGGTAGACAGGCCCTGCAAGAGTCCCGAAAAGTAGCTGGTTGCCCTGAGTGACAAAGCCTCCAGTGGTTCCCAGAGGGCCAGGTTACAGTGCCATGGTGCAGCATCTGCACTGTCCTGTAGTCATTCATTTTTTTATTTTCATGGTATTTGTTAAGCGCTTACTTTGTTCTAAGCACCAGAGTATCTACTGGTTAATTAAGTCGGATACAGTTCCTGTCACATATGATGTGCACAGTCTAAGTAGGAGCAGTAACAGATATTGAATCCCCATTTTACAGTTGAGGAAACTGAGGCACAGAGAATAGCTCTACCAGCAATGCTTGGCAAATAGTAAGCGCTTAACAAATGCCATCATTACTAGAACCCAGGGCAGTCAGTCAATTTGTATTTATTGAGCATTTACAATGTGCAGAGCACTGTACCAAGTGCTTGGGAAGAGTACAGTATAACAATGTTGTGTATAGTCTTCTGATTCCCAGGCCCGTGTTCCTTTCACTAGGCCATGCTGCGTCTTCTGTCAGCAGGGAGCCCTGCACGGAAAAAAAACAAAACCCTTCTCAGGCATTTCACAGCATGCTGCCTCTCCCCAGCTTCCCTACCTGTCTGCTCCTTCATTCCGAGCCCCAGCAAGGACACGATGGGCCCAGGCAAGAGAGTGTGAGTAGTGCTGTGCAAACCACTAATACTCCATCAATTCCACTGCACAGATTCTTGGTTCTCCAGTCCTGGAACCGAGATTCATCCGTCATTCTTGACAGGAGACTTCATCATGATCATCACTGTCGTCGTCCCCATTACCGTCGTAATTATCAACAATGCGCTTATCTGTTTTTTTTGGATATTGACTTAGTTAATTGAGTATTAATTCACTTTCATGCCTACTGTCCCATTCCTTTAACTGTTGTTCATTTCTGCCCACTGCCTCTCTGATAAGGCTGTAAGCCCTTTAGCTCTTCAAAGAGCAAGGGTTGTGCTTTCACTGATTCATTCAATTGTATTTATTGAGCGCTTACTGTGTGCAGAGCACTGTACTAAGTGCTTGGAAAGTACAGTTCAGCAATAAAGAGAGCGAATCCCTGCCCACAGTGGGCTTACGGTCTAGAATGGGGGGACAGACATCAAAACAAGTAAACAGGCATCAATATCAATAAATAGAATTATAGATATATACACATCAAAACAAGTAAACAGGTGGTGTTATAAATAAATAGAACTATTCATATGTACACATATTTACAAGTGCTGTGGGGCCGGGGGGGGTAGAGCCAAGGGAGTGAGTCGGGGCGCTGCAGAGGGGAGGGGAAGCAGAGGAAAAGGGGGGCTTAGTCCGGGAAGGCCTCTTGGAGGAGGTGAGCCTTCAATAGGGCTTTGAGGGGGGCAAGTGGGATTGTTTGGCCGATTTGAGGAGGGAGGGCGTTCCAGGCCAGAGATGGGACGTGGGTCAGGGGTCAACAGTGGGACAGGTGAGAATGAGGCACAGTGAGAAGTTTAGCACCAGAGAAGTGGAGTGTGCAGGCTGGGATGTAGAAGTAGAGAAGGGAGATGAGGTAAGAGGGGGCAAGGGGATAGAGAGCTTTGAAGCCAATAGTGAGGAGTTTTTGCTTGATATGGAGATTGATAGGCAACCACTGGAGATTTATGAGGAAGGGGGTGACACACCCAGAACGTTTCTGTAGAAAGATAATCCGGGCAACAGTGAAGTACTAACTGAAGTGGGGAGAGACAGCAGGTTGGGAGGTCGGAAAGGAGGCTGATGCAGTAATCCAGTCGGGATAGGATGAGTGATTGTACTAATCTGGTAGCAGTTTGGATGGATAGGAAAAGGTAGATCTTGGTGATGTTGTGAAAGTGAGACCGGCAGTCTTCGGTGACGGATTGAATATATGGAGTGAATGAATGAGTTGAGTCAAGCCTCCTTTTGCTTCTTTGTCCAAGAGCTTGTTTCAGGACTTTGCCCGTAGTAGGTGCCCAGTACAGTGCTCTGCATATGGCAGGGCCTTAATCACTAACCTGTAAGTGACAGGTGCTCAGGGCTGCGCTCGGCACACTTTAGTCACTCAGTGCAGTGCTTTATACACAGCAAGCCCCCAGCAAATGCTATTCTTCTAACAAGAAAAACTCATTTTTTTTTGTAAATAGCGTCCAACTGTTTGTTGACGCTTTCATTGAAGGCGTGAAGTTTCCCTTCAACTAGGTGACGCTAAGAAACCTGTCAGAGTAGAGCGAGTAGCCGTCCCCTTCCACCAGATTGTGGAAACTCCTCCTTCAGAGCCCCGTCGCCGAGAATCAAATCTTCTGTTTCAGGCTGTAGCTGGCAGCCACCCACGTGGGCTGTGGTTCTAACCACTAGTAATCTCGGGGCCTGTTTCCTCTGGCTTTGAGGAGCCGGGGTGTCTGTTGCCATTGAATGGGAAAGTTGAACTCTCTGGAGCACTTGATCCATCAGCCGTCTAATTGGTAGATGGTATCCGAATTCACATAATAGATTGTGCACTGTTTTTCTGGGAGAAATGTATTACAGATAAGCATCCCAGATGACAGTTGCCCTTTCAGCAGTTTAGGATTCTGGTTCTTGCTGTCCATCTTCCAGGGACACAGATTAAGCTGAGGCACCTTTCTCCAGCCCAGTCATTTCTGTGGCCTTTTTGGCAACCTCCTGAAGCCAACCTCTTGTGGGCCCGGGGCCTTGTCGATGCTGTGGGAGGGCCCCATTGGTCCCCCGAGTTTTCCCTGCGCTGAGGGAGGCCACAGGACCAGGCCTTGCCATCACCTGGAAACTGTAGTCTCACATTTTGTTGTGGGTTTCTGGGAGGGGAGGAGTGGCCACGTTTTCTGGGGGAGACCAATTTGCTGCCCCAACCGCGTTTTCTTTGCCCAATAAAGGGCAGACCCAAAGGGGAAGTGTTTTTCCTCAGGTGGCTTCGTTATGAACAGTTTCAGTTCCAGCACCATGTTCTTGCATTCCCTGGGGCTGCTGTCAATACAGAAAGAGCAACAGAAAGGTTTTCTAAAGAGGTCACTTCATTTTGAAAGCAAGTGCTTTTAAATAATCATAAGTGCAGTTAAATCCAGCCATGAATTGTTACTGTTTGGGGTTATCAATGACAACATTTCTGTCCTGAAATGTTGGGAATGTTGCTTATCAATCATGATTACCTTCTCGGGTTTGTATTTTTTAAGGGCACAAAGAGCTTCAAGGTTGTACCGCTATGAAACAATCTCTGTATTAGCTAATGGAAAAAGGGGGTAGATGATGGGTTTTAATCAATCAATTATATTTATCAACTGCTTACTGGGTGCAGAGCACTGTACCAAGTGCTTGGGAGAGTACAGTATAATGATATAACAGACATATTCCCAGCCCACGATGAGCTTCGAGTCTTGAGGGGGAGACAGGCATTAATATAAATAAATAAATTATGGATATGGACATAAGTGCTGTGTGGCTAGGAGCGGAGATAAGAAGACTCCTGGGCACCTACGTGGTCTTTTAGAGACAACTACAAGTCACGGTATGAACCACTGTGAGGAATGAACGGTGCTTCTTGATTCTGCCGGGGAGGCACTGGTGCTTTAAAGAAAAAAAAAGCAAAACTAACTAAAAAAAGCATTCCTCATCACAGTGAAGTGCTGGGCTTCAAATATAGCACTGCGAGTGACCAGGCAGAGAGCTTCTGTTTACACCTGGTGAACGGCCTGTGTTCCATCAGTCCAGTCTTTAAAACAGTGCTTGGGACATAGTAAGCCCTTAACAGATTCCATGATTGTTAATCAATCGATTACATTTATTGAGCACTAAAGCGTGCATAGCACCTTATGAAGCACTTTGGGGTGTACAACATAACAGAGCTGGTGAAGGCATGATTCTTGGCCACGAGGAGCTTACGGTCTCAGACCGTTCAGACAATTGGATTTCCAGTTTATCAGCACCTCACATAGGTTAAGCCGTTGCAGGGCCTGGACTGAGGGAGTGAAGGAAACTGGCTGAAGCAGAGCAGCCCCTTCCCGTCAGCCTGGGGAGGAATGGATCCCATCCCACTTTCTGAAATGGGGCAGAGTCCCAGTCTCCATGAAGGGATTGTCAGGCTGAGCTGTTGACTTAGGTGTGACGTGCCATCCTTTTCAGCCAAATCAGAAATCAGAATGCAGAACCCTCAGCACGTTCCTGCCTTCCTGCTGAAGGCACGATTATTACATTACAAGCGCTCTTAGCAGTCCACGTTTTTCTAATTTTGGCAGGCACATTTCACTGTAGGGTGCTAATGTATGTTCAGGAGTGCTCCGCTGAACATTATGAGTCTGTTTTGGGCCCCCCAGGATCGAGATGGGTCACGTTGCCCGTGCGCAGAGCCCAGAGCGTGTCAGCCCGACTTGGGGCAGGGTGGCCCAGCTGGCCATGTGTGTTCTGTCTTGTCCTAGCCGGGCCAAGATGGGCACCGGCCAGTCCCCTCTCCAAGAGCCAGTTTGCGGGGAACAGTCCCACACCTTTTCTGGCAGACGGCACTGAGAGCTGTCCTTTGGCTGGAAGAGGACGCCACCCACGGTGAGATTGCGTCTGAGTGGATGAGTGTCTTTGAGAGACTCCCTTTCTCACATTGCCCAAGGAAATGCAGTCAGGCACCCCTTCAGGGTGTACTAAGAGCTGGGGGAGATACAGGGTCCCTGTCCCACATGGGGCTCATGGTCTTAATCCCCATTTTAGAGAGGTGGTAACTGAGGCCCAGAGAAGTAAAGTGTTTTGCCTGAGGGCACACAGCAGTCCAGTGGCAGAGCCAGGATTGGAACCCAGGTCCTCTAACTCCCCGTCCCGCACTCTTTCCAATAATAATGGTAATAATAATGGCATTTGTTAAGTGCTTACTATGTGTCAAGCACTGTTCTAAGCACTGGGGTAAATACAGGCTAATCAGGTTGAACACAGTCCCTGTCCCACATGGGGCTCACGGTCTTAATCACCATTTTCCAGATGAGGGAACTCAGGCACAGAGAAGTGAAGTGACTTGCTCAAGGTCACACAGCCGGCGAGTGTTAGAGTGAGGATAAGAACCCGGGTCCTTCTGACTTCTAGGCCTGGGCTGTATCCGGTAGGTTATGCTGCTTCAAACTTCCCACTGTTGTGTGGTGGGTGCTGTCCTGGCCACCTTTTATGTCCAGAGTGCCGTCTTGGACACTTGCTATGTGCAGTGCAGTGTAGTGCATTGTATTGGGTGGGAGTCAGCCGCGTGCAGAACCCTGTACCACGGACACAGGGAATCTACAGAACAGCGAAAGACACAATCCCTGCCTTTGAGAGGTTTATGCTCTAGTGGGAAGTTTGCATCATTTTTCCCTTGACATGAATTTCAGGCTGGTGCCAGCCATTTTCCAAAGTGTCCATTTTGTTTGGTAACCCTCCCCAGGAGAAGTTTAAAGGCTGCGTGTCTTTTCGCCCAGTCCAGCCCCACCGCTAGAGTAATATATGCAGTGTTTATTGGTTATTGCTGCGACTGTGGCATGTGAGAGTGATGGGACTGGTTATTATCTAGCATTGACGTTGGCCAAAGTGCTTTATAAGTCAAAACAAAGGTGAACCATCAATTATGCTTCTTAAAATCAATCTTTTAGCAGTCGGACTACGTGGGGATATGCTGTTGTGGGGACCACGTGCTGTTCCAGAATCACTTACATTAACGCTTCCACCTGATAACATTCATTTCCAAGTAGGATCTGAAGGAGTCTCACACAGCTTGGGTCAGGATTTATTGGGCACCTCCTACATTGAAGGGCACTGTACCAGGCGCTGACTGAGTGCCGAGCGGTGTGTTGAGCACCTGCCCTGGACAGAGCATTGTCTTGGGTACCTAGAGTGTGCAGGTGCTTAGGACCTGCAACTGAAATGACAGCCCTAGTTCCTGCCCACAAGGAGCTTACAATCTAAAGTTTAGTCCCCCTACCAAACTCCAAGACTGCTCGATGACCTTCATAGGAGATTGGAGGGAGAAAATGGTGAACACCCTCAAGCACTTAGGACAGTGCTCTGCTCACAGTAAACGCTCAAGAAACACTACTGATTGAATGAATTGAATAGTGGCAACATTTCTTCTGCTTCCCATGTGTTTGTCTTGTGGTTGTTTCACTCAGAGAAGGTTAAGAGAAGCCCAGGTGGCTTGTTCAGGCAGTCTCTGTCAGGGTCTTTGCCAGGAGGGGAGCAGCACAACTCTTGGAGCCCGGAAGTGAACGGAGGCATGCCAGTCAGCGTAGCGGGGAGGCCGACATTTAAAATGACAGGTTAAGTGCCTCGACAGCTCTTTTGAGTTGGAATTCTTCTCTTTGACCGCCTCCGCCGACATCACCCCGATTCATTCACTGCGAGGTTGTTCCTGCTCCTGATAGAAATTGCGTGATCTACGAAGAGGTTTTATGTTCACTTTTAGAAGATCATGATTTCAATAACTATTATAATCACCCGAGGGCAGCAGTAAGCCCGGGCAAAAATAATCAGCTCACCAGAGCCAGGTCCCTTGAATTCCCTGAGCTGCCCCCACTATGACTGGCACCAGTCCTCCCTGTGCCACCCCCATGGTGGCTGGCACTAGCGAGGAAGCTCAGTAGCAGCAGTTAACTCCTTGCCTTGACATGACAATCATGCTCCCAGACCATTGCAAGAGGCCTTGGCTTCACCTGCATTGAACCTCCAGAACTTGTGGGCTAGGCTCTGACTGCTCTCCGGTCCTAAAATATCCCCAATGCCGGCGACTCGCCCCGGGGGCATCCGAGCTGGCCAGACTGGGCTCCAGGTGAAGGGGGCAGCCTGCAGGGAATGCCAGAACCACATCAAACGTTCCTTCCCGGCAGGAAACTTGGACCGTGTCTCCAGGCCATCGCTAGGAAGGTGGCTCTGGCGCTGAAGAACAGGAGAACAGTGGGAACTAAAGGCAGGTAGGAAAGCAGATTGCAAGGAAGCTGACAAGAGGACAAAGCATTGACTGTTGACTTGATGAGGTGTCTGCCGCCATCAATAGGCGCTCCAGATCTGCCAAGGGATCCTTCCTAAGGACAAATTGAAGTGCTCGCCCCTGTGGCCGTTGTCACTTGGTCTTGACCTTTGCTTGTCGCTGCTGCCTCGGCCACCTGCGATGGCTTTTTCCTAAAACATGTTCTTTCCTTCGTAGCCGTTTCCTCCATGCTCTGTTTTCTGTGCAGGTTTGATTTTCATATTTTTGATTTTTTAAACTAGATCATCCTAAATTGTTCCCTCCAAGTAATAGAGATGGATGAGCTGGAAGAAGGATAGGGAAAAAAATAACACGGAGTGGACTCGTCCGCACCCCATTTCCAAGAGACATTTCCTTCCACCGTGGTGGAAATGGGCAGGTTATTGGGGATGGGCCGGCCTCTGAGCTGTGCATTTTTGAAGCGCGGATGGGAGCTGGGGAGTGCGGTCAGGTGGAGGACAGGGTCACGGCTGCCTTGAGTTTTATTGCCCACATTAGCTGCACCTTCTAAAACGTATCTGTTGTCAATGTCCAACCCCAAGTAGGCTCCCAGCGCTTGTATTTTTGAAATAAATAATTAACCAGCCATTTCTTCCTCTCCAGGATTGTATATTCTCTGGGATCTAGGCAGAAACAGTAATTTGCCGGATCCAGATTGCCCTCTCTTCAGTACCACTTCTCCACGTGTTTTACCTCGTAACATTGCATCAGTAGCCAGAATCTTGCGACATTGCGTGGGCCACTCCAAGGGGGATCTTTGTCACTTGTATTCTCTTGTTCCAAATCTGTCCCAATCTCTTGCCTTGGTTTCTGCTTTGGCATCTGTTCTGCAATGCGATGAGGAATTTTGTCTCATCATTTTTCACGATGCTGTGGTTCTTCTTCCTTGGCGCATAGTTTTCAGTCAAATTAAGTTCATTTAGATTTACACCCACTTTGTGTCAGGGACAGGATGTATGTGCCTCGATATTTTGGAAATGCACAAGCTACCTAGGAAAGAGCTAACCAACTGGCCAGTGGATGGATGGATGGATGGATTGGTATGTGGAGAACAGTTTTTCTAGCACGGGAGGGTAGCAGGCCTCACCTTTGCAGGGATTCCCTTGGCTCCATAGTTTCCAGAATTCTCAGCGAGGAGCTCTTTGGCCACCGAAAACATTCTTTGGGGTTTATGGTTTACTGTGTTCTCACCCCAATGCTATGTACAGTCCCAGGCACATAGTAAGCAGAGGCACACTCTGTAACTAACTAGAGGGTTCTTTGCAGCTTTTACATCTTTCCCCGCTCATTCACCCACAGTGTAGAGTTATTTTCCTTTATACCACTACCCTTGTCCCCTGCCTCCTTCTCCCACTTGCTCGGACAGGGTAGCATCTGCTGTCTCCATCCGGGTTTCTCATCCCTCTGTCCCAGCAGCATTTCAATCCAGACAATTGACCCTGTGACCCCACTGGACCTCAAGCTGGGGAAGTAACACTGTAAACACAGAACGGTCTGCTCGAAGGCCACATGTATGCACAGACTGCCTACCCCGTGTCAGACTAGTGTGGTGGTTATCAGTTAAACAGTCAGTGGTATTTATTGTAAGAAGCAGCGTGGCTTAGTGGAAAGAGCACACGGACCTGGGTTCTAATTCCTGGCTTGTCTGCTGTTGACCTTGGATATGTCCCTTTGCTTATCTGGACTTGTTCCCTCTTCTGTAAAATGAGGATTCAGTACCTGTTTTCCCACTTACTGAGACCGTGAGCCCCATGTGGGACCTGATTATCTTGTACCTATCTTAACACTTAGTACAGTCCTTGACACATAGTTCTGCTGAGAAGCAGCATGGCCTAGTGGATAGAGCAAGGGCCTGGGAGTTGGAAGGTCATGGGTTCTAACCCTGCTCCATCACTTGTCTTCTGTATGACCTTGGGTAAGTCACTTCACTTCTCTGGGCCTCAGTTACCTCATCAGTAAAATGGAGATTGAGACTATGAGCCAGCCCCGTGTGGGACAGGGACAGCATCCAACCCAATTTACTCGTAACTGTCCCAAGCACTCAGGGCAGTACCTGGCACATAGTAAATGCTCAACAAATACCACAATTATGATGATGATTATTATCATCACATAGTAAGTGCTTAATAAATGTCACAATCCTTATCATCATCATTAGTATTATTATCATTATTGAGAGCTTATTCTTTGCAGAGCAGTGTAGTAGCAATATTAAGCAATTACTGTAAAGAGAGTGCTGAATTAAGTGTTGGGAAAGAATACACAATTGGGAATTAGTTCCAGTCCCCGTCCCTCAAAAAGGCTCACACTCGGGAGAGTCCAGTGCAATAGAGTTAGTATCATCTGGTTTGGACTGTCATCTCTCTTTCCCTCAAGGTGATCCTGTCCCTTGCAGGCCTCAGAATTATTTTCTGACCCATGCCCATCCCCATGGTCAAACCAGGTCCAACCCCTGGTCACACTCACCCCTGTTGTGGAGGAGGGAGGGACCAAACCGGCAGGCTCTGACCGAGCTTTCCTTGGCTTCACTTGACTCGTTTCCTGGGTGGTTTTTCATTTGGAACGTAATTTTTTAAGTTTGCATTACAGATGTGGTTTACACCTAAAGCTCTTTCATAGTCACCAAGTCTTTCTCCCTCCTCACCTCCTTTTCTTCATTAAGGTGTCAGTGTGTTCCGTGGAATTTTTAGCGATTTATATCCATTGTTTCGATTTGCCTTTGTTTTTTTAGAAACCAGGTGTTTCTATGAATTCTTTGACCATTCTTCTAATTGTGTTTAAATCTTTCTGGAGGTGATCTATGTCACTTAGTGCATTAACAGTTTTTCCCATTTTGATGTGTTCAGCAAATTTTGCCACTTGTTCAGCCTTTCTTTATGCCATTAGAGAACTATGCGGCAGCCTTGCCCTGGCCCTGACTTGCAGAGTTTTCCACCGGGTACTTCTCTTCCTCATCACCATCTCCATTCTCACTGACCTCTGGTGGTCCATTGAACTGCTCTTGAGTACCAGGTTACATGAGGCTCCTGGGGGTGTCTCCCACCTACCCCACTGATGGGGTCAGGGAGGAGCTGAGTGGAGCAGGATGCCCTCTGCCCGCACCTGCTCAGGGTGCCTGGTACCTGGGCACTGCCCCCGCCCTCCCCGATCGTTCACTTTTTGATGGGTTTCAGCTACCGAACAAGGCACTCCCTCAAAGCAAATGGAGGGCTCCTCCATTCATCTCTCAGTGTTCACCCCACAGTAGGGCGATTGGATTCAGCACTGCCTATACTTGCAGCTCCCCTCCCTTCGAGAAGACACTCCGATTTTTCAGCCTCTGGTTTTACAGCTGACCTTGGCTCAAACCCCTCCCTCACCATCTCTTCCTCCCCCTCCCCTACTTTGAAGTTCCCTGACCGACTTAAAATGAGAGCATTAAGTGCCCATTTCAACAGCTATTTCTGTTCTGTCTGGCAGTAAATGATAACAGATCTCCAGCCGGTGAGCACAAAGTTAGATACCTTTTAGCTGAATAGGAGTTGAAAGACCACATATTGTAAATTGAGCATTTACGTATGTACACGTAGCCATATCTAATTCATCATTTCATGTTATGGGTATATATTTTCACTGTTCTCTGATGAAGCAGTGTGTGGTTTTCTCTTGGGTTTTTAGCATGTTAATACTGTTTGGGTTCATTTTGGGGAGTTGGCAGATGTCCCTTGTCCTTTTGGGGCAACTGTGGCCTTCTCCTTCCTGGCCGATCTGGGGCAAGGCCATTGGGGTGGCGGGTAGGGTTCTGCAGAGACAAATGGCCCCAAGCGTGGGCAAGTGTCAGTCAGCCCAAGCTGACAAGGCAGCTGCCAATGTGGCAGCTCCCCAGGGTGATGAGGAGGTGAGATGGGGCCTCCACGTGGCAGGTAGAAGTCGGTCTGCCAGCATCGCCCCTCCCCACACCATGGCTCCCACCCCACTGCCTTCCACTTGGGCCATTCAAGGATTCCCCCTCCCACCACTAGCAATCTTCCCAGCACCCAGGGGCACCCATGGCCAAGGGCAATTCATTAGGCTGCTTGCAGCACTAGCTCTAGCCCGTCTCCACTGCACCCCTGAGAACAGGCCTGAGTACCGAACCCAGCTCCCGTGGCTGAGGTGGAGGCTGGCATGAGGCTACTGGGTGACTCCCCTTCTCCAGGGTTCAAAGGTCGAACTTTAAGAAGCAAATCTAGCCTCGATGCAGAGAATCCAGACTGCAGCCACTCATGCCCATGTCCCTCAGCCGTTTCCACTTTCTTTCAACTCCGAGCAGGAATCCCTAGGAATCCTTAGCACATGGACCGTTTTGTTGTTTTTGTGAAGGGTATTGGGGTAACTGGCACTCTTCCTCCTAATCCTCTCTTCCTCCCCCTCCTCCTATTTCTTTCTCCTCCTCCTATTTTTTTCTCCTTCTCCTCCTCCTCCTCCTCCTCCTCATCATCATCCGCGGGGTTTATTGAGCCCCTCATCATCAATTGATGGTATTTATTGAGTGCCTAATGTGTACAGAGCACTTTATTAAGCGTTTGGAGAGAGTACAGTACTGTAGAGTTGGTAGACGTGATCCCTGCCCACAAGGAACTAATGGCCTAGATGGGGAGACAGACATTAGAAGAAGTAAAAGACACAGTTCCTGTGCTGGAAAAAAATTCCCAGGTGATGAGTTAGGCAAATTGGCAAATGCACAGTAGGTCAACAAATGAGAGGCCAGATCCAAAGGGCAAAAGCCAAGGGAGCCTCGAGCAGCCAGATCAAGGAGCATGGAGTTGATGGAGACTTTGGAGGGGCGATGGGAGCCAGGGGTGAGAAGGACCCTAAGTGGGAATATGGATCTCCGATGAGGCTGGAAGGCTGCCGCCCACTCCCTGACCTACCGATCCACGGGTGAGCAGCAGCACGAGCAGCAGCAGGAGCAGCAGCAGCTCGGCCCTGTTCACAAGGCCCCGGCGGCTGGGTGAGCAGAAGGGAAGGACGCTCCTGATGGATGGTGGCTCGGTGCTGGCACGTGAGGCTTGGGCCATCTGTGACCCACATTAAGGGACTGAGACGCTGGGCCGCCTCCGAGTGCCAGGTGATGGGGCATGGAGCCAAGGGCAAAGTCGCCCTGCAGAACGTGGGGGACCTTGCCCAGGACTGACGACCACCCGTGCGCCAAAGCCGATGGCGAGGGGGCAGGAGAGCAGTCCCTTCTGGAGAGTCGTGGGCTGCATACTGAAAGACCTAGAACAGAACCCCCTTTAAAGTACGGCTCATTGCAGAGGGCTGGTAGATTCTGCAGCCCTTAAAATGCCACTTTGAGGAGAGACCAGTTGGCGCAGGTTTTCCTGCGACTGACACATGTATTGCACATGGGAGCCCATCCACCTGGGTAGGAGGGAGGTTTTTCCCAATGCCCAAGTTTGGGCAAAAGTTTCTATCAGTCCCCCAAGCGGTATGAATGAGGACAAACCCGATCCCCGGTAGATACAAAGAGAAGGGGCTGAAAGTTGTCCAGTGTAAGTGATTGTGGGTTGACTTGTCACAGCATTCCCTAGTCAGTAGGGAGAACATAAGGCCATAACCTATGCCCTTGAGCTGTATGCCGGCTATCCTCTTGGACCTTAAGGATAAGGATGGACCATCCTACAGCACTGACTCTTCCTCCAGTGACCCAGCAGAGATCATCCAAAACCTCTGACTCTACCCTCTCCATTCCTGACTCTCCTTCGACTGATGCCGTATGGATTATCCGGCACCACTAATTCTCTCTTCCAATAACCCACCAGAAATCTCATCCACAGATCTGTCCGGGAGACAGATCTGGGTGGCTCAGTGGGCCGTAGCACATTTCGCTGGCAGAATTGTGAAGAGCAGTGAAATTCTTACTTAGATTAGAGAGACCCTCCTGGAGGGCAGAAAAAGCATACGGGATTCTTGGAAATTCCAAATTTGGGGCCGAGGGACTGTAGTTGAACCCAGGCAGGGATGATTTCAGACTGAAATTGAAACAATGACAAAGGGTTTATCTGGGGAAAGAAAGGCCCCAAACTAGGAAATCCTGACCACAGTTAGTCTTGTTGGGAACGGGAAGGCCGGCAAATGCCGTACGGTTAATTCTTGTGAACATGGGGGGAGGGGGAACAGATAAAGAGGCGTTTACAAGTGTAACGGGATAATAAGAAATACCAGAGAGCAAGTAAATCCATTAATAAATGAGGAGGGGGTGAAATTAATGAAATTAATTTTCAAGCGGCAGAGCTACTGAACTGATTTTTTTAATTGGCCTTTAATAAGAAAAAAATATGTAGAAGGGATCTCAGACAGGCGAAGACCCAGTAAATATAGCTTTTCAAAATGTAAGTAAAATAATTCTTGGAAAAATGGAGCAAATACAAATCAAAAGGACTGGCTGGTATGCGTCTCTGGGTGTTAAGGGAATTAGCTAATGAACTTCATGTATCACCAGCAATTATTTTTGAGATGTGCTGGTGGAGGACACAAAAAGTGAACATAGTACCCTTCTTTCAGGTCTCGAATTAAAACCTAATCCTGCCAATTACAACATTGGAAATGTTTTTCCCTTGAAAAAGAGACAAAGCACAGCAACCAAACCAGCTCTTTTCCAGACAGAATCCCAGCTGCGATTCTTCCCAGCTCACCCTGTGCTCTGCCCCAAAGTCTTCTGCCAACAGTGAGAGAGAGGCAGCGAGCTGGAGGAAACCATGTTAGCCTTTTGCTCAGAATGGAGATTCCTGTCCCGTGATGATGATGATGACGATGATGATAATTAGAATAATAGTTGTTATTAATGGTACTTGTTAGGCAATTATGTACCAAGCACTTTTCTAAGCACTGGGGTATATACAAGTTAGGTTGGACACACTCCCTTTCCCACATGGGGCTCACACTCTTAATCAGATGAGGAAATCGAGGCCCAGAGAAGTTAAGTGATTTGCCCAAGGTCACACAGCAGACATGTAGCGGAGCCAGGATTAGTACCCAGGTCCTTCTGGTTCCCAGGCCTATGCTCTTTCCAATAAGCCAGATTGCTTCTCAGCATGAAATCCTTTTTGGAAAATAAGTTGTTCTTTAGGGGTTGCTCATGAACCCCACCCTTGGAAGATTACGATGCCACAAGCCATCTGGGGTTGACCCCGGAGAGGTCCTGACCAGTTGCCACGGTGGCTGACCGTGTTTTCCAGCTGTGTTGTTGTGTACTCTCCCAAGCCCTTAGTACCGTGCTCTGCAGACAGTAAGGGCTCAATAAATGATGATGAGGAATCTGCCTGGGTGCAGCTGGGACTGGACCTGATTCTAGAAAGGAGCTGAATGAAGTTCTTCTACCTGTGTCCACTAGCTTCCCTGCTTCCTCTCAGTTTCTCGGGTGAATGAGCACACACTCGTGTGTGTGTGTGTGTGTTTCTGTGTGTGGGCATGTGAGAGTGTTTGCACATGCGTGGGTGTGTCTGTGCTACTAGAAATTGTGGGTGTGGTGAGGAGAAAGCCATTAGCTACTGAACCCCATAGGCCTGTCCGCACTTTCTCCCTGGAGCGAGTGGAACACGATGGTGCGGTACATTCATCCATTCAATTGTATTTATTGAGCGCTTACTGTGTGCCGAGCACTGTACTGCTTGGGAAGTACAAGTTGGCAATATGTAGAGACAGTCCCTACCCAACAATGGGCTCACAGTCTAAAAGACAACAAAACGAAACATATTAACAAAATAAAATAAATAGAATAGTAAATATGTACAAGTAAAATAGAGTGATAGATCTGTACAAACATATTTACAGGAGCTGTGGGGAGGGGAAGGAGGTAGGGAGGAGAGGATAGGGATGGTTCATGCAACAGGACCAATGTTTTTAGCTTGGGAACAACTCTGTCTCTCGGGATCAGGCAGTGCAGCAGCAAGGAGGAAAGCATTCTACCCAGGGGATGCTGTGCGGAAGAGACAGAACGAGAAGGCACTGTGACTTAGTGGCGAGAGAACGGGCCTTGGAGTCAGAAGACCTGGGTTCTAATCCCAGCTCTGCCAATGGCTTGCTGAGTGATCTTGGGCAAATCACTTGACTTCTCTGTGCCTCAGTTTCCTCCTTTGTAAAATGGGGATTCAGTACCTTGTTCTCCTTCCTACTTAGACTGTGAGCCTCCTACAGGATAGGGACTGTGTCTGATCTAATTGGGCTGTACCTACCTCAGTGCTTAGAAGAGTGTTTGACACACAGTAAGTGCTTAACAAATACCATAAGAAAAAAAAAAAGGTGCACCGCAAGATCCCTAGGGGGAAATGGCCACATTGGAATCTTCCTCCCCAGACTCCGGCTGGAATGTGAAGCTGCGTGTTTTCTTGGCTTGAACATAATTGGTTGCAAGATGGGCTCCATGGGGCAGCTAGGGAACTTGGGAAAGACTGACCATTCCAGACCTAGCTCAGCCACTTCAAAGACACAGCTGCTCAATTTATCTGTTTACTTAACCTGGTTGGATCTTGTAGTTTTTGTAAAAATAGTATTTGTATAGTGCTTACTGTGCATCAGGTACTGTTCTGAGTGCTGGGGAAGATACAAGTGAATCAGGTCGGACACAGTCCCTGGTCCATGTGGAGCTCACAGTCTTAGTAGGACGGAGAATAGATATTTAATCCCCATTTTACAGTTAAGGAAACTGACCCACAGAAAAATTAAGTGACTTGCCCAAGATCACACAGCAAGTAAGTGACAGAGCTGGGATTCGAACCCATGTTTTTTGACTCCCAAGCCCGTGCTCTTCCCACTAGGCCATGCTGCTTTCCTATTTCCTGTCACTCCTTGAAGAGGCATCTGAGTGCCAAAATAGCTCTCTCTCAAGCCTCTCACTGTTGCTGTCCCCCCAAATTTCTCAGCTCCGTTTACCTTAAATTCCTTAGCATCAGCAAAGGAAAAAAAAACCCAACCTTCCCCCTTACCCTAAAACCCAGCAATAACAAAAACTTTTCAAGACCAGGAAGAACAGGTTCTACAACAAGGGTTTTGGATCTCTAGCCACCAGAATCTACTCCATCCCCCAAATTGCAAGAATATACCAGAATCCCCTGTACCTCCCATTTAGAAGAGGGATTTCCATTTAATAAATGTTTACAAGTATTTTCATAAACTCAGTTTATGACACTGTTTGCTACATGTGATTGAGCACCGAAATGTTGCCTTTCTTCAAGTATAGATCGCACAGTTGTCTTTCGGAGTTATTTATATTTTCTGGTATTTATGATCTGCAAGGCAGCTTAGTTATTAACATTAGTTATAGCTATTTCTGTAGATATTTATCTGAACCACAAGTTTTTGACACATTTCTTTTTCTTTAACAAGCAAAGCATATCTACCACTATAAAATGTTGTCTGATAGAGAAAAATATATGGATGCTACAGCTATTACCTCAGAATTCTCTCCCGGAGATGCTGTCCAGATATCAGGGGAGGCTTGTTTAGACATGCAAAGAAAATGCCCCGAAAAGGTGTTCCGGTAAACGGCACCCTTGCGATTCTTTCAGAAACGTGGAGTGCATTGTGAGGAAGTGGCGTTTAAAGGAGTGGCCCCAACCCCGGCTCCTCCCTGCCTTCATCCTCCCTCCCACCTCTCTCTCTCTCTCTTTTTCTTTCTTTCTCCCCTACTCAGAGAGGGACCTAACCCTCAGTTCCCAATGCTTCCCCTCCCGGCTCCTGCTCCCGTACCTTGGGCCCTGCCCAACTCGGAGATACCGAGGCCTGGATGCCCGCCAGGAGTGGAGGGGGAAAGTGGTGTGGGTTGCTCCCATCACCGTCACTGCCCATGGGGCCGGGAAAGTCTGCTCAGTGCAGCATCGTTCAGCACAGTAACGAGGGCCACAACCTCTCAGGAAACGTTGGTTTCCTGTGGAAGAGAGAGTCCGGGGCTGTTGGCCCTCAGCCTTGTACCGGAGCACTGACTGCTTCCTAGTCGTGTGGGACGTTCTGGACGCCGGCCCCAACGGCACATGCCGTTTTCCGCCATCACGGAACGGTGGAAGGGAGGGTCACCTGAGCCAGGCGGGCACGCTCTGAGCAAGGTGAGGGAACAACAGCAATTGGGCCTAGTGACCAAGATTAATGGATCTCAGATGGATTTTAATTAGTGCAGCTGCAGTCATCAATTATCTACTGAGCGCAAATATTGTTATATTTGGGAAATTCTTGATTTATTTTATTCCATTGGCCAGCAGATTTAGATGAATGAGTTCTCATCATAAACAGTCGGGGGAAATTTGCCCGAGGCCCCGGCTTCCCATTTAGGACACAGTCGGCCGGAGCGTGTGCCTGGAGCCCAGAACCCAGGCTGGGAACCTGACCCGAGCCTTGGTTCAGGAGACCTGTGGAGTGGGTGGTTCTGACTCGGAGGAAGCAGACCACAGGGGCCTTTCCAGAGCTGCCTGTGGTGATAATAATTGTGGTGTTTTTTAAGCGCTTACTGTGTGATCGGCACTGTTCTAAGCTTTGGGGTGGATAGAAATCAATCAGGTTGGGCACAGTTCCTGGCCTGCATGAGGTTCTCTTTATTAATCCCATTTTCCAAATGAGATAACTGAGGCGGTGAAGTGACTTGCCCAAGGTCACACAGCAGACATGTGGTAGAGCTGGAATGCCAACCCAGATTCCGCTGCCCCCCAGGCCTGTGATCTATCCCCTAGGCCATGGTGGTCCTGACATACAGACTGCTGGTAGTGGGGCCATGTGTCTGCAGCCCCAATTGACGCCGCTGACTGGAACACAGAGCACGGATACCCCGCTCCTGCACCCTCTCTGGGTGCATTGCATTAAATTCCCCGGGCGCATCACACTAAGCGCTTACTACAGTGCTCTGCACACAGTAGGCACTCAAGAAATACGATTGAATGAATTAAGTGGGGTCCGCCAGCGGGCAGGTGGTGAACCGCATCAGCCCCTCTGACCATAAACTGCCAATGAGCTTCATCTGGGGACGGGCCCTTCCTGAACCGTGAAGCTCTTCTTTAAATTCGGGCTGGGGAGAGCAGAGGGCAAGGAACGGGGAAAGCTGTTCCTCAGGGTAAATTTTGTTTAGAGATCTTCTGTCTCTGTTGTGACATGATTCCACCATATCAGGCAAACGGGAAATCCGATTAGTCAAACTGACTAGGACAGTGGCAACATCTGTAATTTAAATTAAGTGCAAATGCTGCATTCGTAGAGACAAGACTGTAATTTCAAAGTAAGTGTGAATTTTGACAGATAAGGTCCCATAAAGCCCCGTAATTTTTAAGCAAATGTGTTCATGGCAATTTGCATTCCAACCCCCTAAACTCTGAAATCCTACTGCGCTGTCTGGGATCTGGTTTCGTGAGCCCATGGGGTTGGGTGTGGGTCCATGGGTTCCCCTTTGGGCTGCCAAGCCTCCCTTCAGTTGGGTGGGCAAGAGTCAAGCCCAAGGTGCAAACCTGGACTTGCCCTCTCTTTTCAAATGTCCAAGCGCCGTGCATCAGTCCGACTACCTCGTGAAGCATCGGGGATGGCTGGGGGAGGTATCACAGAGGCCAGGATGACCTACAGCCAAATCTCAGCTGGTCTCTGACAAATCCATTTTCCTGGAGCGTAAAGCTCGGGAGACTTTCAGCTTCCGATATTGCAGTCATAGTGCTCATCTGGCCCTTTAAAGAAGCACTCTGGATCTTCAGACGGGATGGGGGGAGGGCTGGAGGATAGAGCAGCCAGGAGTACCAGCGAAGACTAACGTGGGCCACCATGCAATCCAGTCTGCTGTTCTTGAACTGATTGTTGGCTCAATCATGCCAGAAGAGCCAATTGTTGCTGTGGAAGCAGAAATCTGACATCCCCGGCAAGGAACGATCTGGAGGGGTATCTTCTGTGTAGCTCTGACAAGCCAGAGCCACCTGGCTTTTTACCATATTGGACAATTTCCTCCCCTAAGCCATGTCCATGGCTGCTCTCCCTAGCTGCTGTCAGAGCCATCCCTCGGAAGAGGCGGCGATTCTCGGAGTCTTAATTCTAGCTCGTCAGCCATTTCTGAAGCCCCCTGCTTTAGACCTTTCTCTCCTTCAGTCAGCAAGCCCCAAAACTGTTGTTCACTGGGGAAGACTCCTCCTCTCTGTGACCTTCCGTGACCCCCTGACTACCTGCAGCACAGACAGAGGACTCTACTCAGGCCACCGGGGAGATGGCACACCGAGGTGACAGTTTGCGGAAATGGCCCCTGGCAGCAGTCTGTGGCGACGGTCCGTGGAAGCGATCTGTGGTCCGTGACGGTCATCCTTGGCAGCACTCTGTGACTGTGGTCTGAGGCTCAGACTTTCCATTGTCCAGCTCCAGGAGCTGCGTGCCTCGTGGCTACAGCTTTCTAAAGAGTGTAGGTCCATGAGGCAACCAGATTGGTCCTGGAACCAGTAGGGAGAGTTCTGGGAGGTCTTGAGAATGAAGCCCGCAAGCTACTGAAGGGCAGGGCAGGGCAGGGGCACTGCAGTGAACCGCTCAATTTTTGCTCGACCTTTCTATTCCGCTCTGGGACCCCGGGAAAAGTTCAGAAACAGGGCCTCCCTCTTTTAGAGCTGGAGAAAGAGAAAGGTGTCCATGCACACCTGGCCACCTGGGGGTTGGTGAGGATAGAGAGGGTGACCCACTTAAATTATTATTATTATTATGGTATTGTTAAGCGCTTACTATGTGCCAAGCACTATTCTGAGAGCTGGGGTAGATACAGGGTAATCAGTTTGTCTCACATGGATCTCACAGTTTTAATGCCCATTTTCCAGATGAGGTAACTGAGGCACGGAGAAGTTAAGTAGCTTGCCCAAGGTCACACAGCAGACAAGTGGCAGAGCTGGATTAGACCCATGTCCTCTGACTCCCAAGCCCATGTTCTGAATTGTTTTTCTTTCTACACTGACCAAGATCTTTTTGGGGTCACATCAACGAGGCCCTCCCAGTGTTACTGTTGCAGAAGATAGTGATGCTTTACGCAGTCTTACTTTCACAGTCCACACAGGCCTTTGGCATCGTAAAGACTGAGTGGAAGATGATATTTTATTATTATTGCATGTTAACAGGCGGGGTAGGTAAGGATGTAAAATTCAGAAATCCTGCTCAAGTCATGGTCTCTTAAGTTTGCAAGCCGCCCCCATCTCTGGAGGCACAGGTGATCCTTCAGAGGGTTGACTGGGTGGCGTCCCTGGGATTCTCACGGGAGAGTTGATTTTGACACTGATGCAGGAGTCCTAGCTTCCTTTGTGAAACCAGCAAGCGGGCCAATGGACAGATCAGCATTGCACTTTTCATAATAACCATAATAATAGTGGTGTTATTAAGTGCGTACTATGCACACTTACACTGTTCTAAGCACTGGAGTGGATACAAGGAAAGCAGGTTTGACACAATCCCTGTCCCACATGGGGTTCACACTCTTAATCCTCAGTTTACAGATGAGGTAACTGAAGCCCAGAAAAGTGAAGTGATTTGCCCAAGGTCACACAGCAGACAAGTGGTGGAGCTGAAATTAGAACTCAGATCCTTCTGACACTCATACCTGGGCTCTTATCTACTAGACCACACTGTTTCTATCTTTACAGCAGGCCGAGAGGATACAGCACGGGCTTGGAAGTCAGAAGGGCCTGGGTTCTAATCCTGACTCTGCCACCTGTCTGCTGGGTGTCTTTGGGGAGTCACTTCACTTCTGTGCCTCAGTTACCTCATCTGTAAAATGGGATTAATAGAGTGAGCCCCAAGTGGGACATGGACTGTTCGAACCTGATGAGCTTGAACCTTCCCCAGCGCTTAGTGTAGTGCCAGGCACACTTAACAAATACCATTATTAATACTACTACTAATAATAATACACCACTGCGCCCTCCACTAGGAGCGATTATGAGGAATCCAATATCCAATATCATTTTCGACATTTTATGGGTGGGTTCACAGACAGATGGGCCGAATTTGGGTGGTTTCCTTATGTCCAAATTGAATGTTCATTCATTCACTCAATCGTATTTATTGAGCGCCTAAGCACTGTACTAAGTGCTTGGAAAGTACAATTTGGCAACAAATAGAGACAATCCCTACCCAACAATGGGCTCACAGTCTGGAAGGGGCTCACAGTCTAGATTGTGTGTGAAGCAGTGTGGCCTAGTGGCTAGAGCATGGGCCTGGGATTCAGAAGGTCATGGGTTCTAATCCTGCCTCCAAAGCACTTAACAAATGCCGTTTTAAAAAAAAGTTGCCCTCCGAATCTCCAGTTTCAGTGAATTCAGTTTCTTACTCAGGTGCCCCGGAAGGAAAGCCCGAGAACCGACACATTATCGCTTTGTCAGAGGCGGGGACGAGCACCACAGACAATGAGATTCTTTCCTTCTATTGGCAACCCTTAAATGCCCTGGCAATTCAAACTTTTTCCTTCCTACACTGAAGAAAATGGTTTTGGTACTGACTCTCTTTATTCTCAGGAAGGGAAAGACAGAAAGGCAATCCTATTTCCTCATACAAATTATCATAAATATTGGAGATGCAGATTTTTCTTAGATCATTAGCATACCATGCTGCGACCACACCAGAGTGTACCATTAACAAAGCAGCCTTCATGTAATTAATGTAAATAATATGGAGCTGCAGCTTGAGGAGCCAGCCAGCCTTGGCAAAACGCATTTGTCATGACGCATCATCGAAGGAGCTCGGCCTCAATTCAAATTAAACTTCACGCGTTTGCCCCTTTATTTTTCCCTCTAAAGCTATAAATTTCTGGGAAACATTTACAGCCGTAAATTTCCTTGAAACACCTATATAGGAGGAGAAGGCAATCCAGAAAGCCGAAATTAAAATTTCATTATTTACTGTGCCACCACTGCTGCTGCCGCGGCTGCTGCGGAGTACAATTAGTATCTTCATAAAGCTGGAAATGCAGATCTTGGAACTGCAGCTGAAGAATTTTCCTCCACACTGGAACGTGTTTTCTGGCCTCCTCCTCCTCCTCCCTCTAACCCCTCTCCTCTTTCTCCTCCTCCTCCTCTTTTTCCTCCTCCTCTTTTTCCTCCTTCTCTTCCTCCTCCTCCTCCCCCTCCTCCTCTACTCCCTCCCCTTCCCTCCTTTTCCTCCTCGTCCTCATCCTCCTTTGCCACGGCCGCTGCTGCTGGCAGCAAATCTAAAGTATGGTGTTATGTCTGCCATTTGCTGCTCTTGCCCTCTGACTCCCAAACACAGAGGGGCATTGTAAATTTTTCATGAAGAGGTTTCAGTCTGTAAAGCAGCAAACAGGAATAATGTTTTAAAT
The DNA here is from genome assembly GCF_015852505.1 of Tachyglossus aculeatus. NCBI lineage: Eukaryota > Metazoa > Chordata > Mammalia > Monotremata > Tachyglossidae > Tachyglossus > Tachyglossus aculeatus. The sequence continues at coordinate 30,541,745 of NC_052100.1, forward strand.
GCAATCATTGTCAAGCGTGAACAATGTAATTTATCAAGAGAGCAGTTTGTACTATATAATAAGTTTCATATATTAATACAATTTTTCATCTGATGTCAAGCTTCTGATTTATGAATAGCCCATGATCTAAGGTGATCATCGAATTATAATTCAAGTAATAAGAAGCCAGGAACAAGACACTGCAACTGCTACCCCACATTAGCTTACATGCCACCAAGCCAATTTACTAAACAACCGTGGGCTAAATGATACAGTTTTTCTAATTCAAAGAAGGCACTCGTTAATTAGATAAAGGCTAAGGCTCTCATTATTTTTAAATGATTTAAGAACGGGTAAAGATCTTACAGCTTATACTGCAGCTCTAATAGTTCTCTGCTTACTGCCTTGTAATAAGAGTATTAAAGACAGATGGTCCGTCCTGATTTAAACCAATTACAACATTTAATGTATACTGGTAGGAATGACTATTCATGGGCATATCAGATGTTAATATTCTGCATGTTACAGATAGTTAAAACCCCACTTATTAATATGATTTATGAGTAATTTCTTTGCCGGTGCTGATTTGGATAGGCAGTCTTATGTGTCCTGTAGGTCTGTACCCACACATGAATAGTTAGACCTGGACTCCATTTTAACAGTTGCCAGAACCTATTTCCCAGATCGCCTGTTGTGTTTATCACGGGGTAGTTATTCAGTCCTGCCAGTTTCTACTGGATCCTGGGAGAGGGCCGGTCTTGTGTCCAGGTCCGTAACTCCCAATGCAGTGGGGACATTGCAGCGAGTAACAATTCAGAGGAAGGTGAGTTGGGGGAAAGGTTTCAGAGAGAGGGGGAGTTAGCAGAACTTGTTTGTTAAGAACTGGGGATGGGGAGGAGGAAAGGGAAAGCTAGCGGTAGGGGCATCCTCAGGGCCCAAGTGCAAACAAAGGACCCTCCCCTCTCCCTCAGCGCGATGGCAGGATTGTTCAGTCCGAGCTGCCTGTGGGCATGAGAGTCTCGACGGTGATGCCTGGCTTGTTTCTGACGTGAGCTCTCCCACCACAGCAGGTAGGGCAGCCACGTGACCATGGGGTGATGGGAACCAGTCTAGGGGAGAGGGAAACCCCAGAGAGTCGTGACGCTGTTGAGTCGCCTCTGCTATCCTAGGGAGGTTGTGTTCTTCAAGTCTCAGTGCTTCTCTTGCATTGCTTGCATTTGTGAGTGTTCGATCCCTCCCACCACAGCTGTGCTGGATCAAGGCCCTGTTTGATTCCGACACTGCCGAGATTGGAATTCTCTGTCCCCTCCCACCCCTCCACCTCTCTCCCGGATCCCAGTTCCTCAGTCCCGGCCTCACGGAGGGCTCCCAGCAATGTGCCCCTGGCCTCAGTCAGTGCCCTAGACTTTCAGGGTGAAGGCTCTTCTGGATATGTGTCAAGCCTGCCCACAGAGCCGGGCTTGGAAGAATATAAGATCCCTCATCACTGTTGCCTTTCCTTCTGCCCTGGTTTTTTCGATCTCCATCCTCAGACCTGTGACTTTCCAGGAGGTCCATGTCTCTCCGGCCTCTTGACTGCTTTTTGTAGAATCTCATTTACAGGCCTACCTTTCCCCTCATTTCCGCAAACCTTAATTACTTATTTAACATTGTAACTTAATCGTTTCATTTTGCAATACTTTGGGACATGCGTGTGCTATTGAAGATGCTAAAGACAATCAAGGTGTGTTGTTGAAATGGATTCTGGACAGGAAAAGATCTTAACTCCAGCAGGGTTTAACATCCTGGCTCCCTCCTGTCCTCTGCCACCCACCTCCTTTGCCCCTTTTATTTCTCCCTCTCTCCCTTCCTCCCTTACTCCTTCCTCCCCACCTCCCTCCTTCTTTCATTCCTTTCCTCTCTCTCTCTCTCCCTCCCTTCCTGTGTCCCTTGTTTTTTGTTTTCATTTCCATAGCTGAGCCCAACAAGATGGGTTATTAATGGACTTGGAGCAGAGCAAGTTATTTGTTATAGGAACTTTTTGACCTATTTAATAAGTACTCAAAGAAGTGTGGTACGGTTTTTATTGTAGTCTGCAGTGTACCGTTATGAAGTGTGGTACGTAATAAAATAAAAGCAATAATGTGGATATTTCAAAGGGATCCATCAGAGCCAACCTGAAGCAACATATTTCATCTGGTTTGTCTGGGTGTGAAGGTTTGAAAGTTATAGCTGAAATAACTAGGAACAATATTGTGGTTATGACTTCTGACCGTTTGCCTTGGGAAGCAAAAGACTGATTCTGTTCTCTCCTGTCTCGGGGCCCAGACATTTCTAAAATTGGCCCTTTCCATGGACTCACCGATCTCTTCTCTGTCCCCTGTCAGCACCCCAAAAATTCCAGCAGATAAAGGGGCCTGAATACATTTTCCCTTTGGTACTAAGGAAGTTTTTGTTCTTAAATTGATCTGGTTCCATTGTTAGAAGCTAACTCAGCATAGTATTTAAGGGATTGTATAGGTGTACAACAAGAAGTGTCTTGCCTGTGGGACTCAGCAACGACTCTTCTCCATGGGTTCAGGCCTTGCCCAACTCCATTAGAATTCAGTGTCCCCTGCTGGACCCCATGACTCGAGAGTAGTGGGCCCAGAGTGGTGGTGAGGAGGAGGAGGATGGGGGGACCAGCCAGACAATCAAAGGGTAGAAAGGGGTCTGGGAGAATCAGTGGGGCTGGGGAGATTTTGTCTGGAGAAGAGAAGTCTGAGGGCCCTTCAGTGACAGCTTTAATAATTGGAGGGCAGTTCCAGGGAGGGTGGGGATGGCCGATCCCCAGGGGAAAGAGATTCCGAGACCGAGGTTAGTGTTTTTGGATGTGAATCACAGGAGTGAGAATCCTTCGCCTCGAGGTGGAGGAGTGGGGGGAACAATGCTCCTAATGACAGCGTGGGTCAGGAGCACTTAACTAAGCCCTTCTTCTCCCACTCCCTTCTGCGTCGCCCTTGTATTTGCACCCTTTATTCACCCCTCCTTCAACCCCACAGCCCTTACATACATATCCATAATTCATTTATATTAATGTCTGTCTCCCCCTCTAGACTGTAAGCTCCATGTGGGCAGGGAATGTGTCTACCACCTCTGTTGTACTCTCCCAAGTGCTTAGTACAGCGCTCTGCACACAGCACTCCTGAAAGTAAAAGCTCTTACTCCTCCTCCAGACCGTAAACTGACCGTAGCTTTTGGTGAATTTCCCAAGCAGTCCGATGATTTACAGAATCAGTCCATAGCATCATCGAACACCTACTGTCAAGCACTAAGTGCTTGGTAGACTGCAATAGAAATGGGTATACACGATTCCTGCTCTCCCAGAGTTTACAGTCTAGCAAGAAAGAAACTAAGTAATCAACGAATGTGACCTTGCACTGTTTTTACTAGGCTTCAGGTAGCTGCTGAGTGAGAAAAAGCTCTCCTATTTGTGAGTTGGCTGTGCCGCTGCAAACTAGCATTCTGAGGCACTTCTGTGTGTGTGTTTCTAAACAAATAGCCAATGTACCTTGTTGTTGGGTCCAGGGAATTAGCCACATATTGTGATTTGTCATTTGTCGTTTCTTTTCTCATGGACAGTTGTTTTTACAGAAAACTGTGTGTGTGCGCGCGCGTGTGCGTGTGTGTGTGTGTGTGTGTGTGTGTGTGTGCATATGTGGGGTGGGGCTGGGGATAGGAACGGGACTGATTGGCCCTCCAGGAAGTGCCTTGATGTTAATCATCCCGGTGTGCAAGACAGAAAAGCTGATAGTTAGGAATTGCTCTTTAAACTAAGACAGACTGTCAGTCTCTAGGAATGGTGGGGAACAGCCTATTTATGTAATCAGATACTGACGCTGGGAAGAAGCTGTCAGGCACATTCTTGTTGTGTAAGCAGCAGGCAAACTGTGCTTTATCTGACAGACAGTGTGTAAATCTGTCCATGCAAAAATCCAAATGTTTAGTTTGCTTCTAGTCACTGTAATAATCTGCTTATTTTCTTGTGCTGGAGCGATGACATCACTTAGCAGAATGCTCCACAGACAGGGGAGCTAGATAAGGCTATGTTCCTGTCAGTCATTTACACCGTGATTGGCAAGGAGATAAATAGGAATTTACTGGAGGTTTGCTTCCAGCTAAAAGAGCAGCAGCACCTTCTGAACCGAGAATAAGTTTATTTAGCTTGGTTATCTTAGATCTTGGGCCAGGGTAGGAAGCTCTCTGTGAAATGGCAACTTCAATACCAGTAACAAGTGAATCGCCAGGGCAGAGGGGAGAATCCCATGGTTGACTAAGCCTGAGTTTTTCCTTTGACCATTGTAGACTCAGCACACATTTCCAACTTTGGAGGGTGGATTCATGTGAATGATAACAATTGCGGTATTTGTTTAGCACTTTTCTATGTGCCAGGCACTGCACTAAGCACTGGGGTGGATTCAAGGTAATCAGGTTGGACACAGTCCCTGGCCCACATGGAGCCCACAGTCTTAATTCCCATTTTACAGAGGAGGGAACTGAGGCACAGAGAAGTGAAGTGACTTGCCCAAGGTCACCCAGCAGACAAGTGGCAGAGCCAGGATTAGAACCTAGGTCCTTCTGACTCCTGGACCCATGCTGTATCCACTGGGCCACGCTGCTTCTCATGAAACAGTTACTTAGCTATTTCTAAAGCAATATCTGGGCTCTGCTGCCCAGAGCAATTTTCTAAAACATCACTCTGGCCCGCCTCCCCACTCCTCATAAACCTCCAGTAGTTGTCCAACCACTTCCACATCAAGCAGAAATTCCTGACCACTGGCTTCAAAGCACTCAGTCAATTCACTCCCAACTGCTCATCCTCTCTCTTCTCCTACTACATCTAAGCGCACATTCCTTGTGCCTCTAACTGTGTGCCATTCTCATCTCTTCCCCGAATGACCTCTTGTTCCCACCCTCACAGTGCCTGAAAGTCCCTCCCGCTTCACAAATAACAGACCCCATCTACTTTCCCCATCTTAAAGGCATTTCTGAAATCTCTTCCAGGATGCTTTCCCCTATTGATTTCTCATCTCCCCACCTTATAGCACCCAGTTTCTAAACAACTACCACAAAAGAAGCAGCGTGGCTCAGTGGAAAGAGCACGGGCTTTGGAGTCAGAGGTCATGGGTTCAAATCCCCGCTCCGCCACTTGTCAGCTGTGTGACTTTGGGCAAGTCACTTAACTTCTCTGGGCCTCAGTGACCTCATCTGTAAAATGGGGATGAAGACTGTGAGCCCCCCATGGGACAACCTGATCACCTTGTAACTTCCACAGCGTTTAAAACAGTGCTTTATACATAGTAAGTGCTTAATAAATGCTATTAAAAAAATAGCTGCTCTGTTTCCCTTTAAACAATAAATACAATTGAATGAATCCAAGTAGGACATGTTCCTCTGAAGATCAGAGTATTTAGACTGATCATGATTTTGGAAGGTAATAATAATAATGATGATGGTATTTGTTAAGTGCTTACCAAGTGCTGGGGTAGATACAAGCAAATCGAGTAGTTCACAGTCATTGTACCGTGTGGGGCTCACAGTCTCAATCCCCATTTTACAGATGAGGTAACTGAGGCACAGAGAAGTGAAGGGACTTGCCCAAGGTCACACAGCAAACAAGTGGCGGAGCTGGGATTAGAACCCATGACCTTCTGACTCCCAAGGCCCTGCTCTATCCACTACACCATGCTGCTTCTGGTTGTAGAGTGGAGAGATTTTCCATTTTGCCTTCAATTTCCATTTCTACCAACTATGTTCACATTAGCCATTTTTTCCCAGAAGGGATGCCTTAGAACCCTCAACCTGGAATTCCACCACAGTCTGTTCCGTCGTAATGGTCAACTGACTGTCTTTGCTGACATCCTCAGACTGCCAGACTCGTAAGAAATTTGGATTTGGGGCTTTCTTGAAACTATTTTATTTGTGCTTCATTTTGTGATTTCTTAACCTCAGCGATCCAACAGCCCCAAGGGAGAGAGAGCCCCACCACCGGGGCCCCAGGGAGGAGTCACCTTGTTCAGATCATTTCAACGTAGCTTCTTCGGGGATTCCTCTCAAGCAGCAGTTCTTCAGGGAAAATCCCCCAGACGCCCCCGGGAACTTTTCTGAAAGGCTGCAGGAAATCATCGATCTGGCCAGAAGGGCACCATGGGGAAATCAGAAACAAACTCCAAATTGGTCAAACCAGGCAGTTTCGGAGCACGCACCTCCCAGCCCGAGATGATAGAGAGCCTCCGGCCCCTCCTGGCCCACACCCAGGAGAAGGGGAGCCGTGGGGATGCGACAGGAGGTGGCGGTCCAACTCCACCCCTCCTCTAGCCGGTCCCAACACTGCTGGGGATGGGCAGGTTGTTCCTGGGCAGCTGCTCCTCTCTTTCCCTCCTACTACTTTTTCACTACTTTTTCTCCTTTTGTTCCTTAAAGTGACCTTTGTTTTCCTTTATCCTTCACATCTTCCTTCCTCTCTCGCTGACCTTCTCCTTCTTTCTTTTCTCTTTTCCTGCATTGTTTCTATTCCTGCTCTCATTTTTACCCCTCTGGTAGTGCCAGGGCCCTACCCACACTGAGAGGCTCATGGGAGACAGGAGGGAGGGGCATGACCTAGTGTCAAGAGTTTGGGCTTGGGAGACAGAGGACTTGGATTCTAATCTTGACTCTGCCTCTTGTCTGCTCTGTGACCTTGGGCAAGTCACTTAACTTCTTTGTGCCTCAGTTACCTCACCTGTAAAATGGGGATTAAGACGGTGAGCCCCATGTGGGACGGGGACTGTGTCCAACCTGATTAGCTGGTATCTACCTCAGTGCTTAGAACAGTGCTTAGCACATAGAGCTTAACAAATACCATAATTATTGTTATTATTATCGTTATTTTTTGTCTTTCTACTTCTCCTGCACTTGGCATAGCCTGAATGATAAGGGTGTGCGGCGTTTGTGTGCATTTCTATGTCTCCATCCTGCCTGACTGCATCATCTTCTGTTACGACGTCATTGTGCATTGTCTGCGTCTGCCAAGTTCACCTCCCTGTCCGCCTCTGTTATTATTAACTCCGCAGCCTCTCCGCTCCTGCCCAGCCACCACATCTGCTGGCCTGGACTTCTCATCCCTTGTTTCCAAACCCCAGCACTCTCCTTGATCCAACCACGAAGATGTCCCTGGTGAACCCCGCCTGCCTGGCTTCGCCTGTAAGACTAACCCTCATCCAGGTGGGTGGGGCAAGTGCACCACACTAAATCACCGGAAAAAAAAACCCTCAAAAATGAAAACTAGTCTATATCAAGACCCAACAATATCCAAATTCAAAATTCATTCATCGACAAAATCAATCCCCGAGCAAATGCACCAGTGCTCAGCTGTGGTTGAGATTAGAGAAAGGACAAGAGCTCAGGTGAGGATTAAGGTGGGGCTGAGGGGCAGGTAAGGGTTGGAGCTGGGCCTGGGCTGTAGTGCTGAGGCTCAGATTAGTCAACGTGATGAGAATTCAGTTTTTGGAAAGGGTTAGGCCAGCATCTGGGCTGTCCACAGTTTAATAATCCAATCAGTCATTGGCATTAACAAAGATCGGATGTGCCGATGTGTGAATCATTAAGTAAAGGATCGTCAGTCAGTCATTTGTTCTAGTAGCTTCCATAAATCACGTTGACACATTCCTCAGATTGTGCCGTTATGTATGTTGTATATCTTCATATGCTTCATTTAAGTGTGTGTTGTCACATGTACCTGTGTATCTTTGGGGACTGAGAAACCATGTTATTGGGATTATGCAAAGTCAATTTAAAGCAGAGTTTATATTTGTGATTATCATGGAAAAATCTCTAGGGGTGCCGCTTTGGGAGTATCCTTGTTGTGCTTATTAATTATTTTCATGGCATTTTATTTGTAGAGGATTCCTTAGAATCAATTTTATTGGCTATTTTATTATAGTGTTATATCATGTGTGGTCATTTCATTGCGCTATTACAGCCATGTCACCTCCAAACAATCTGCGATGCAGCCGTTATTAGTGAAAGTTCTCTAAGGTTTAGTTGAGAAGATACGAGTTGGAGCACGTGACATATGCCGGCGACATTTCTCTGGCCTACCCAGGAATGCTGATCTGCCCACCCGTCAGTCGATCGATCGATCAATTGCTTTTATCGAGTGTCAGCTTCACGCAGAGCAATGGACGGGGTGCCTGGGAGACTACCATAGAGTTGATAGATGTAATCCTTGCAAGGAGCTTTCAATGTAGTGGGGGAGACAGACATAGAGTAAATTACAGATAGGAGGAAGCAGGAAAAGAAGAGAATATTATGTGAGTTAGTGCTGAGGTAATAGGACATGTAATGTAGATATAGAAGTTCTAGGAGAAGTCATGAGTTCATGGCAAGGGAGTTCTGGAGAAGCAGTAATCAGGAAGAGTCTATAACAGTAATAGTGGAATTTGTTAAGCACTTATTATGTGTCAAGCACTGTTCTCTAAGCACTGGACTAGGTACAAGATAATCAGGTCAGATATAGTCTGAGCAGCGAGAAGCAATGTGGCTCAGTTGAAAGAGCACGGGCTTTGGAGTCTGAGGTCATGGGTTCAAATCCCAGCTCCACCAGTTGTCAGCTGTGTGACTTTGGGCAAGTCACTTAACTTCTCTATGCCTCAGTTCCCTCATCTGTAAAATGGGGATTAAGACTTTGAGCCCCCCGTGGGACAACCTGATCACCTTGTAACCTCCCCATTGCTTAGAACAGTGCTTTGCACATAGTAAGCACTTAATAAATGCTATCATTATTATTATTATTATTATAGTCCCTGTCCTACATGGGGCTCACAATCTAAGTAGCAAGGAGAACTCCTACTGAGAGCTCACCTCCTCCAGGAGGCCTTCCCAGATTGAGCCCCCTCCTTCCCCTCCCCGTCCCCCCCCCCGCCCTACCTCCTTCCCCTCTCCACAGCACCTGTATATATGTTTGTACAGATTTATTACTCTATTTTACTTGTACATATTTACTATTCTATTTATTTTACTTTGTTAATATGTTTTGTTTTGTTGTCTGTCTCCCCCTTCTAGACTGTGAGCCCGTTTTTTGGGTAGGGACCGTCTGTATATGTTGCCAACTTGTACTTCCCAAGGTCTTAGTACAGTGCTCTGCACACAGTAAGCGCTCAGTAAATACGATTGAATGAATGAATGCTGTGGACCAGCTGAGTTGGTGAGCCCTGGGTCTGCCAGGGTGCCGTGCTAAGTGGTGTGAGGTGATATGGATGGGGGTTAGGGGGGCTGCGTGTGGCACGCTCTCCCAGCAGAGCCGCAGTCTGCAGCTTTATGTCCAGCTACTCTCCTAGTCTGCTGTCTATGCACCAACTCTGACCCCGCTGCCTTACGCAGCAGATGAAATATTTGGGGCAATTTCTCCCTTTTAATATGCAAAGACTGGGGCATGGAGAGAGGAGCTGAAGCCGAGAAGAAGCTGTGCTGACTTCTACTAGTACATTAATGAGGGCAAGTTTGGGTTTTGCACATATGGGTTTGTACATATTTATTACTCTATTTATTATACTTGTATGTATCTATTCTATTTATTTTATTTTGTTAGTATGTTTGGTTTTGTTCTCTGTCTCCCCCTTTTAGACTGTGAGCCCACTATTGGGTAGGGACTGTCTCTATATGTTGCCAACTTGTACTTCCCAAGCACTTAGTACAGTGCTCTGCACACAGTAAGCGCTCAATAAATACGATTGATTGATTGATTGATTGATTTTGCAGCGTATGTTTGTGTGTAGTTGCTCCAAAGATAGCATTTTGAGATTTCTCCAGCCACTTGGTTGAATCCCCCAGAAAAGAGCCCTGCCAACCCTCGAAGGAACATGGTGTTTCCATCATCTCACCTGCCATAAAAACAGATGTTTCTCCGGAAGAAGTTTTTATAGGAATTTTCAAGGCCGATTTCAGCGGTAAATATGAACTGAAAACATTGTTCCTTTTCCTTGGTAATGCTCCCTGAGTGGGCAGCTCCATTAGACCCCAGCTCTATTTCAGATATATGACCAGCAGAGCTCTCCAACCTGCAGGGCTAGACACACCTCTGCCACTGACTTTTTACAGGCCATACCAGCCTCCAGTCCAATATGGTTTGATGGACCAATGACCATGATGTCGATGAATTGAAAAGCAGTGAGCTTGACTCTCCCTCTCTCCCCCTTGTCAGATGGCGGGGCGGCAGGGGTGAGCAGGCAAACGTTTAGGCATATCCCAGACGACCACATCCTCCCCATCTAGACTGTCTCCCCCTCTAGATGGCTCATTGTGGACAGGGACTGAGTCTGTTTATTGTTTATTATACTCTCCCAAGCGCTTAGTACAGTGCTGTGCACACAGTAAGCACTCAGTAAATACAATTGACTGACTGACTGACTGACTGTCCCTTATATGCACATGCCTTGCTAGAGCCAGACAGCTCAACCAAAGTCGAAGAACCAATTGATCAATAGGATTTATTGAGTGCTCACTCTATGCAGCATAGTGTGCTCTCAGTGCACGGAGTACTGCTGAACTCTGAGGTCCATGTCCAGTGGGGGTCCAGTGGGCATCCAGTGGGTGTCCAGTTGTCATCCACTGAGCTTCCAGAGATTGTTCGGGAGGGGCCAGTGTGGCGGGTGTCTAGAATTGATTCAGAGTGGGAGCCCCAAAGGGCGGATCACTGGAGGACAGTCTGACCCACAGGCCCCTTCTGGACATGTTTTGTCCTAGGCAAGCGTGGAACACGAGTGGAAAATGAAGTAGGAAACTTAATTGGTGTAAAGGAGTTTGAATCATCAGTATTAGATACAGATGTTTGGTGTTTTTCCATAATATATATTTGGACTAGTAAAAATTCATAGAGCGGTGTTAATGAAACATACTTTCACGTGCATTAAATAATAGTGCGATGTGACACGATTTTAAGTGATTGTATATTATAAAACCCTCTGGTAGGATTAACATCTCAAAATTGACACCATAGTAAAACACCATACGAGATTATAAATTAGGAGCTTCCCACCGAAGGACCTTCTAAGTGCGTTTCTGTTCCGGGGGTTCTGACCACCCCCATTTCACCCTCTGACCAGTTCCCTCTGGGACCGAGTGCCAAGCCACTCGATCACAAGTTTGTTTTGGAAGAATAGCCAACCCACACCAATCAGGCAGTGACACTTAGTCACAAATTCATTCGTTCTCCCAAGGGAGGCTTCGCCCACGACCTGGGTTGGTCGGTTCCCATGATCTCGTGGGGACCTGCCAACAGCGCACCTCCCCTTCTCATGGTTCGTCTCCTCGGAAGGCATTTCTGTCAGACTCTTCTCCCCTCCCTTGAAATTCTGTCCGGGCCTCTTTACCCCACTGGCCATTCTCTAAGCTTCGACTGTCCCGGGGCACCCCTCAGGTACAGCACTGGGGACAGAGGGACTCACGTCCCCAGTGAAAGATCTTGGGGACCGAGGCAGCCACAAACACAGAGAGCTGTGTTGTTAATAAAGGAGACAGTCGGTGGTGGGCTTTCTCAGCAGACACAGGGCCCTGGTCGAGCAGGGAAGTTGCTTGAAAATTGGATCTGCTTTGTCTGGGCCCGTGTTGAAGTTTGGTGTCTGGTCTGGGGCACTGCTTACTCGGCTTTCCTCGTTTCTCTAGTCACTCTGTCAGTACCATTTATCGTGCAGACTCACCTTGCTCCTGTCTTTGGTTGGTGCTCAGGAAATACCAGAACAAGCATTTTCCAAAATGCAAGAAAGCAGACCTATTGGCTCATGGGAACTTCCTTCAAACAGCTCTGCTTGGGCAGCTTTGGGATCGCCGGACCCCACGCCTGGCTCAGCTAGTCCCACGCCTGGACCCACACCTGACTTTGCCGGACCCCATCGTGGCTCTGCTGGATCCTATAGCCCTGCTGGAAGCCTCATCAGCTGCCAGCTAGTGAATTGACTGGCAGGATTCTTTTTGCTATTCTATGTTCCTCAGCTCCAAGTAGAGCACTGTGCATGAACTAGCTGACCAGTATAGTGTTGTGCACTTATTAGGCCTCTACTACTCTGCTCTGCACACAATAGGCTCCAGTCAAAGTTCTACACATACTACGTGACCACTACAGTGATCGACCGAGAACCAGCATCCAATACAGCACTCTGAAACCAGTTCAGCTCTCCGGTGCTTGGGTCAGTGGTCTATCCATAGGGGTTCAAGAAATGCCATTGGTGATAGTGAGAATGACAAAAATTAGCATTAACGTTATTGAGGATACTATGTAGCTAGTGGAGTTTTTAGTGCAATATTAAAGCAAACACATTTTTTTTTTCAGAATTTTAGCAGGTGGGAGATGCATGGCATTCTGATTTGGGCCCACATTAAGTTCATTTGCATTTTCAAAAGTTTCCACTGTTTTAAACCTCAAAACTCAGAATCCAAACACATGGTCAGATGAGTTGTGTCCTTGGAGATGTGAGCCTTGATTGAGCGGAATTGATAGAGGAATCTGGGCCAGCACTAGCAAAGGTGTGGGGAAACGTGTGTCCGCTTAGAAACTCTCCTGTCATTCCTCCCCTCCAGTGGCTTTCCTGTTCTCTCGGATGGTTTCATTCCTGAAATGTCAGCAGACAGTTTTCCCGTAGAGTATTGACAAGAAAAGCTACCTGCGTCATTTGGACAGGAATGTGGGAAAACAATGTGAACTACAGCCAGCCCCGAGTCCCCGGGTTCCTGTTGAGGCATCCATCGGATCATAGAGCTTCCCTCACGAGTTAATCCCCTGCCAAAAGAACGTGTGTTCACAAAACCAAATCCATACGTATTTACCCACCAGCTGATAATGGCACCTGATTGGTGAGCCATTGAACTACTTCAGGCCAGTTATTGACATTTACAAGAATTATTTTGCTGCCCTTCTGTTAGAGACTTTTTTCTATTATTTTAAAAGTGATTTCCGCTTATTCACGATAAAGCTTCCACAGTGACAAACCAGTTATTGAGTTTGCATTTGTCCATTGACGCTGCAGACTTTAGAAGTTCAGGAGAGATTATGGAAACCCCCTATACCTCTTCCATCTCTTTCATTATCTCTTTTATTTCATTATCTGGTACAGGGCTTTCCCCTGTTAAGGGCAGAATTTCAGGAAGAAAATGGGGAATGCAAATTTGTTAGAACAATAGACCCAGCACATTACCATCAGTGGATCAGATCCATAGCTCTTTGGGCTCAGGACTCCATCTCTGAAAGGGAGACTAGGATGTTTTGAAGACCTGTGAGCTGGTTGCCCTTCCTGACACCCGTCTTCACAGTTAGAGATAGTCCATCCAAAACCCCTGGCTCTCAACTTTCTGATTCCAGACTGGGCCAGTACAGACCATAATAATAATTATTATGGTATTTGTTAAGTGCTTACTGTATGCCAAGCACTGTTCTAAGTCCTGGGGTAGATACAAGGTAATCAGGTTGTCCCATGTGGGGCTCACAGTCTTAATTGCCATTTTACAGATGAGATAACTGAGACACAGAGAAGTTAAGTGGCTTGCCTAAGGTCACACACAGCGACTAGTGGCGGAGCCAGGGTTAGAACTCACGTCCTCTGATTCCCAAACCCATGCTCTTTCCATGTATCACCTCCGACTCTCCCCTCTCCATTCCTGTTTCTCCCTCCAGTGACCCAGCATGAATCATCCTATAAGAGACCATAGGTGAGGATAAGAATGGGAGCACAGTGGGCAGTGTAAAACCTGCTCAGTAAAGGCCATCTTCGACCTCCTGGTGTCCTTTATAGTGGAGGACGGGAGTGACCCGGCAGGTCCGAGGAAGTGCTGGACCCCGGGTTGGCCCGGAATGCACTGCTCCATCGTCTCTGGAGTACCTTCCACCCGAGGTGACCCGAGCTTGTCCTTTGTCCTTGTTGACTGAACCATGACCCTCCGGCACCCACCGGCCTCCCTCCTTCCCAGGGAGCTTGGGCTTGGGCACTGTAGGGCTGGGCAGTGGCCACTGTGGGGGATAGGGTTGAAGCCAGCATCCCCACCCCCGGTCCACCAACCCAGACCATCAATGTGTGACCGGCGGCCTCCCGCGAAGCAGCCGTAGAACGAAAATCCACCGGACCCTGGCCGCAGGAGTTGGATTGGGGCCCGGTGGTGCCCTTAATTCTGCATCGCCTGGCTGTTACCCCTGCAAGGCAGCATCTCAGCCTTAGTTTAACATTTTTATTGTGTATGAATAATAGGACCCATATTGAGGTTCAGAAGGTGGAATACTGTGAAATGTACGTCATGATAGATTTAAAAATGGGGGATTTATTTTGTCATTCATAAAGTTGTAATGCAGTCTGGAAAAACTATTTGTTAAAGATAGCATCTACTTAACCTGCTTATTTATTTCTTGTAGTAGAAGGTTAGCTCCACAATAAATACATGAGGAAATAAGTAGATAGGGGAATTTATCTTAGAAATAAGATCCCTGTCATGCTTTTGAAATGTGAAATGCATGAAGGCCCGTCAAAGAGATATACGGACGTGATATTTTCTTTCGGTGCGTAGGGAAGTATTTAGCCGTATTTGTCACTGGCTCAGGCCACTGCGCCCGGAGCCGGGGTGCAGTCGTTTGCATGCTTCTTTTCCTTTCTGTGAGTTTTTATCTGCCCGAAATGGAGAAGCTTGTTGAAAAAAAATGAAGAGTGGGCAGTGGCTTCTTTGGCAGGCCTGGAGGGGGTCTTCCTTAACCCCCGCAACCCCAGGGCTTTTAGGAACTGGGAGCCTCGGGAAAGTCCCTTGTTTGGAAACTGAAATCTGTTGTCTTCTCATTTAGTGGGCTTAGCGTCCCCACTCCCGGAGCGGGTCGACTGAATTAGCGCTGTGCTGGGCCAGGAATCTTGAAAAATCACTGCCAGGCCAAAATTTGGTGTCTTCGGCCACCACGTCCCCAGCCTCTGCGTTTGCGGGGTTCAGGGCAAATGGCTTCTTTTCTGAAAAGTCTTGGTGAGAAGGGAATCGTCTCCCAACTTGTCACCAATTTTATTCAATTACCCAAGCCAATGAGAAACACCGGCTTTGAAAATGAATCATTTCTCCCAATGTGAAAATGGAAAGGTTTGAAACAGAAACCCCGTAAGTCAGTTCAACATTTAAATGCCACAGTGGTGGAATTGTGCTGTTTTTTTTTTGTTGTTGTTGTTGTTTCATGCTCCAGGGTCCTCTCAATCACGTAAAAAATGGATACTCTAATTTACGTCTTGGGAGATTTGTATTTATTTTCATGTTGACTGGTTTCTTTAGCAAACATTTTATTCTACAAATCGCAGAGTTCTTACATACAGGTGGAGAATTACAAATCCGTCTTGTTTATGGTGATGATTTGATCTGTAAATATCGCACTATTTAAAGTATGTAATGGATTAAAGGTAGCGTTATAGAATGCTAGTAAAGGCAGTACAATAAATTTACCTTTTTCATTTTATGTAGTGTTAATGTTTAGATTTACGTTCCTTCTGTTGTTAGTAAGATGCAGCCACTCTTATGTGGCCAAAGCTCCGAGATGGAATTTTATGATCTGGAGACTGATCTGGCATTGTAAAGTGATTTCTTGTTAAAAAGCATCCCGATATTTTTAGCTCAGCAAAATGAATTGCCTTTCCTCCTCTTTCCTGTTTTCTCCATCTAAGGGAACCACTTACGTTTCGGGCCGAAGCACTGGAGAAAACGTCTTCAGAAACACTTACGGAATTTTTGTTGCCCCTTTTAGGGCTGCATTTTTGCTTCTGCACAGTTTTGGTTTATTGCGGGTCGGTGTTATTAGAAGTAGTAACTCAGCCCTGCACGGCAGCCTGCACCGCCATGGCCCCTACCGCCGCAGCCTCCGCCGCCGTGGCCGCCGCCGCCATCGCCACAGCAGGGCAGAGGGCCTGGGATTGTCTGAGTAGTTTAGTATGGATAGCTTTTCATTTAGCCTCTGCTCTGACAGCCCTGCCCTGGATAAGTGGTGTAGGCCTGTACAGGTGAAATCTATTCTCACATTTGCCTCAGGGGTGACTGGGCTGTAACAGAATTTTTCAAACCCGCTGGGCCCAACCGCAAAGCAGAGAATAAATGGCTCCAGTGCCAGGCCTGGACAGAAAAATCAATGGTGGTTATACAGACATGACAGACCAGGCTGCTGTGAGCTCACGCTCCACAAGAGCCCATGCGTTCCCAGCCCCCCGGTCACCTCTGGCCGCCGCTCTGGGGTGGCCGGGCCGGGGGGTCGGAGCGGGGGATCGGGTCCGGGGGGAGCGGGGGCCAAGTGTGAACCATTTCTGATTCCCCTCGCTTCCCTCCTCCTCCTCCCCCTCCTCCCCTACCCAGGAAATTCACCTGCCTCCTGTGTGACCGCAGCTTCACCGAGAAATGGGCCCTCAACAATCACACCAAGCTCCACACGGGAGAGAAGCCCTTTAAGTGCACCTGGCCAACCTGTCACTATTCTTTCTTGACCGCCTCGGCTATGAAGGACCACTACCGGACTCACACAGGTCGGGACCGGACGGGGGCTCGAGGGGACCGGGGTAATTGGGCTGAGGCAATTGGCTCGAAGCCAATCGGTGCGGCAAGTCGACGAGGGGTCACGCTCACACTGCTGCCCTTGGCGGGGTCGTGGGGTCATTCTGCGGTGGCCGGCGTCTCGGGGCAGGCGGGGCACCGGTTGGCAGGGCAGTCATAATGTTAAACTTCCTGTGACAGAATCGTGCGCACCAGTAACACAGGACCATCAGAGAAAGTGATGGTCTTAAGGAGTTTATGGTCAGGTAGCCCTTCCAGATCCATTTAGACAAATAGTACCCAAAGCCAAACATTCTGTAGAGTTTGGGTGAAAACTGCATTTCCAAATGATCCAAATCCCAATCAATCCTCCTGTTTGTCACCACAAGCAAAGTAAACCTCCAAAGACCACTGGAGGCCTCCGGCTTCTGGCCAGTGGTACCATTTTAGACTGTGAGCCCACTGTTGGGTAGGGACTGTCTCTATATGTTGCCAACTTGTACTTCCCAAGCGCTTAGTACAGTGCTCTGCGCACAGTAAGCACTCAATAAATACGATTGATGATGATGATGATGACCATTTTACGTGGACTCTGGACATCATCCTGAGTCCTAGTTCTGACCGCGAGGAGCAAGAGTGAGCATTCCTGACCTTGTCTTCCCTGTGACCCTGACCCCAAATTTCTCTACGGGGGTTTTCATTGGAGAGCCTGGCAGGCAAGGCTCCCTGCGGCACTAAGCAATGGCCGATTTCTCAACCCATAAAGTGGGAGGCCCCAGCGGGCCATTAGAGACGCACAGTCTTCTCATCCTAGTATTCGTGTCCATTTCTTTTTCATTGAGAGAAAAGAGAAATTTTAATAGCCTTTTCCATTGTTTTCTCCGAGTTAAAATTCCCACAAAACCCTGAATTATTGTTTGAAATTACGGGTTGAAAGTTCCTGCGAAGCCGTTTGCGGGAAGCCCAGTCTCCTTAGCCCCTCTGACAAGGGTGTTGACGATTTAAGGTCTCCAGCCCTGCCCTGAGAGATCACTTATATCGAACAGCAGATGAAAAGCCAGTGCAGATGTAATTTATCGTCGGCGTTTCCTTCTAAAGAATAATTGTGGAGACTTGGCTAGATCAATAATATGGATTTTTGTTGTTAGGTCTTGTAGTCTGCACCATAATGAGAGATAGGGGACAGTGGCTGTTTTCTAATAGAAAATAAAGGGTTGGTTTCCGTGTCTTTCTACATTTGAATGCAAAATGGCACACTTGAAACTAATTCAAGTTGTTAAGAAGAGAACCATTTTCCATTACACCCCAGCTAGAATCGGGACATGGTGAGTCAGAGCAAACTCTTGTCCACTAATGAAATATGACCCCGGGCTTTTCCGAAGAGTTTAAAGGTTACAAATTCTGGAAACAAAATAGTTAAACTTTTCTAGGGAAATAGTATCCCCTTTGCACCACACAATACCCACCGCCCCCCAACCCCAAAACAGAAAATGAAACTTCCACTGAAGATGATGAAACATCCAATGGTAGATCTGGACATGAAATACATATCATGGAGACTCACGGCACCCGTGGAATCTTAGATGTCAAACACCAAGGTCACTAATATAACTAGGCTGAACTCCACCAGAAAGTGAGGAATTGCATTTCAGGGCAAATGGATGAAAGGGGAGGGAGGAAGACCCGGGAATATTTCTGCTTGCAACCTTTAAACTTCTCGTGCCATTTCACCTCAGAGATGCAGGTCACCATTCTGAGTTGAAACAGAGGAAAAAGAGAAGGGAATTGGATTCACCAACTCACCCTATGCCCACACCTTCCAGAACCTCCTTCCAGAACCATAGCTGCCGGGCACCAGTGTTCTGGCTGAGCAAATTTTAAATCTGGTCACCGCATGTGTGCACAAACACACACACACACACACACCCAGCAGACATACACCCACACCATCCAGGTGCACATCCGAGTTTATCGTTATTTCAGTGAGGTGAAAAAGATTTACACTTCAAATAGATAAAGTAATTGTATGAACTTTAAATCGACCCTCGTTATTGTTATCTTGGTTATTTTTAAAGAGCACCCAGCTCTCACCCATCTGATGCATGGGGCTCGGGGATACCTGGGTGAGGGTGAAAATGAGCTTTGCCAACCCTCCCTTTTCCATCACGTGAAATATAGATTTGCCAGAGGAAGAGTGACTGTTTTTAATAACCACAGGTTGCTCCCTGGTGGTGGGTTTTCTTTCCTCTGTTTGAAGAAAGCAATTTTGTTTCTTAACTGTGAAGGGCCACTCACCGCCTGCCTCCCACTGACCCGGGCCCTCAGCAGGCCCCCTACCCCCCTCCACCGCCACGCCTCTGCCCTGGTGGGCCCGGGCTCGTGCCACACGCTGCAATTAGCAAAGGGGTAAAGGGAGCAGCAGATGATTCACGTTGCTCTTGGCCAAGTATTTCATATAATTTCCCGCATCTTTCCGAGGCTGGCATTATTATTCCTGAGCGCCTCCTTTGCGAGTCTTGTGGGAGAAACTGCCGTGTGCCTGCCAGTACTTACTGCCTAAATATACCCCAGCCCAGAGAGATGTATTGCACTTATAATCTGGGGGCCAAAGTGCGAGCTGGAATAAAAATACGAAAAAAATGAGCATCCGCCCACCTTTAAACTGCTTCTCTGCCAGTTCGGCCACCACTTGTTGCAGCGGAGTGAGCACCAGTGGAGAAAGGAGGGAGGTCCCCAATGAAGGAGGAATGTGGCCAATGTCTGCCATACCCATTCCTGCAGTGCTCCCCAGGGCCACTGCCTTTCTGTCGGGGAAGTTTGAGAAACGCCAACCGCCCTGAAGGGCTACCCGCAGCAAGTAATGTGGTTTTTATTGTGCCTGCTCTCTTTAGTATGCAAGAAAAGCATTTGCTCTGAGTTATTAAGTAGAAAGGTCCTCGAGAGGACCTCCGTCAAGTCAGTTAGAAGGCTCTCGTTGTCCCGAGGAGTCAGGGAAGCGGTTGGGCTTAATTTCGGCAGGATCGCAGATCCTGGGCGTGAAGCTCTCCGAGCCATCTTTCCTCGGCCCTGGAAGGCCAGATGTATGGGAATTGTAAAAAATCGGGATATGCATAAAAACTGTTCAAGTGCATAAAGCAGCCCCATCTGGAAGACATCTAACAGAAATGAAGTTGTACAAAACCATTCCATTGATAATAAAGCTAATTTTTATGGGCCTGACAAGTGTGTAATTATGTTCAGTGGTGCTTTTCAGATTTTATCACAGTCAATAAACCGCAGTGGTAATTTCATTCCCATTTGACATATTTACATGGAAACATTTGATTGGAGGAATTAGTAACCCTGAAAGCCTTGATAGATATGTTTTAATGATCTGTGACCCCCGCAGTCCCCTCATCTGTTTATTGTTGCAACAGGCGAGAAGTCCTTCCTGTGTGACCTCTGTGGCTTTGCGGGCGGGACACGCCACGCGCTCACCAAGCACCGGCGGCAGCACACAGGTCAGTGACAACCCTTCTTCCTCCTCCTCCTCCTCCCCTCTTCTTCCTCCTCCTCCTCGGCTTTAGCCGCCCTTGGGACCTCTCCCTGCTGCAGCCATGGCAGCAGCATCTCAGCGACTCTCCCACCCAGAGGGCAAGACAGGTGGAGTCAGATATTCTGACCTGGACGGGTCCCGGGTTCCACGTCGGCTCCACCGTTTTCACCGGGGCTCAGCCCAGAGGGCGGGGTCTGGAGACGGTGCTTTGTGAAGAAGGCACAGGGGCAAGGGAGTGGCCCTATCCCCTGCAAGAGGAGAATACTGATGCCAAGCCTTTGGGATCGGGCATCAGGATTGGGCCCTGGCGTTGGTATCGGACCCCAGGATTGAATATTGGGGTTTCGGGATTGGGCCCTGGGATTGGGCTCTAGGATCGGGGGTCCCTGGACAGTCTCAAACAGGATCTGGATGTGCCTCTCCCAGGCCCGGCTCCATGAGGCCCAGAAAAGTGAAGTGACCTGCCCAAGGTCACACAGCAGACAGTCCCAGGCTCTATCCACTAGGCCACATTGCTTCTCTGACAGTGCTGCTTCTATCTTCCCTGCCATTCCCTCTGACAGAGCCCACTCTGGAATCTGGCTCTTGTGCTGGAGGCGCTCGGACAGCAGCCTGAGCCATCTCCTCACCGATCCTGCACAAAGGCCTCATCTAGCAGGCACAGCTTCTAATTTGATGTCAGAACCAGTCTCCGTATTGCTATTCACTTTCTACTCTTAAAGGACAGTGTCTCCTAGGCAGGTATCTGTCTTTTGGGCATTTATCTGCCTCTGTGGCACAAACAATCAGGGACACGTGTTTTAACATAGAAATCAGCTCTTCTTTCTTGCGCTCCCAAGGAAACCACCCAATGCCCCTTCTTCTGGGGGCCTGATATTTTTGTCCGGCACGCGATGTTTTTCCAAGACTCCTCCCCCACCCATTGAATCTGTATTTCTCTGGTGTCTCATGGGGTGCCACGGTTTACCCTGCCCCTGGAGTGCCCCAGCAAATTAGAATCAGGCTGGAAAGGGGGAGCTATCAGAAACACTCTAAATGGCTTAAATAATTCCCTGCTGCCACACTAACTGTCGAGGGGGCTGACACACAGCCTCTTCCTTCTAAGATTTACTTTTATCACCTGTCAGAGGCCCTTGATTCAAGGGCAGGGGAGTAAACGTCTTGGCCAGCTTAACAGCCCCTTCCCCCATCCCCTTGTGAAGGAGTAGGGGCCCGAAGATCCCAGGGCAGGCCCAGCCCACCAAGCAGGAGTCAGTAGAGTCCTCTCCAGGGGCAGCACCCTTCCCCCCAAACCCCGTCTCCCCACTCCCTTCCTCTTGCTGATCTTGTCACTGCCGTGTCCAAAAGAGCAACACCCCCTCCTACCATTGGGTCCCCAGAAATGGGGTTTGAGTTCTTGGGGAGCTGGGGATATGCAGCGAAACTATGAGGGGTCACCGAGCGGGGAATCTCATTTCCAAGCAAGCTTCTCTCAACTAGGGGAATCACTGGGAGAGAGGACCCAGCTGGCCAGGACAGTGCTGGCATCAGGTCCTCAGGGTTGTCTGCCCGCCCACCGTGCTTCCCTCCATCGGGGCCAGCTGCAGCCGGTCGGCCAGCGGGGTTGTCTGGTCTCTGTTGGTGGAGGCCGACGGTGTCCCGGAGTTCCTCCGGACGGGTTTGGTTCTGCAGCATGGTGCCATCTTCCTGCACACGGAAGTTGTGGCCCTGCCAGAGACGCCCTTTGGCGTGAAAATTGATGCCCGAGTGTAGGCACGCAGACACTCAGTAAATATCAACAGCTAAGGCTTGATCGGCGGGTGAGAGGGGCTCGAAAAGTTCCCCCAATTGCCCCACATTTCCTGCTTCACCGTACACAGTCACCTGCAGGAGGAATGGACCTTTTTCTCATGAATCCAGGTCAGAGGGACTGAGTCCGTCTCTTGGATTCAGGGAGTCACGAGTGCCTGTCATTGGACAGGAAAATTTCTAGCGTCCCACTTTCGTAAGTGATTTTTTAGATCTCTTCTTATTTGAGATGTAACGATCACCTGGCTCAGTCTAAGTAAAGACGAAATGGCAACTTTTAGTTATATCACTATAAAGTGGCAAATCTGTGCATTCAATCATTAGAATTATATCCAGATTAAGTTTCAAGGCCATTATTCTTGAACGGGATTTCATTGTAAATTCAAATGCGTAGCTTTGAATAAAAACATGCCATAAAAACAAAGGATTTAAATGTAATAAAATACATTGAACTAATTTAAAGGTCCTGTAGTAAAAAGAAAAGCGAGCGTTAAGACAAAAAATTTGAGTTGACCTTTAGTTTACATAGTGGATTTTTGGCAGGGTGGTTGATAGTCACCCACCTTTCCCCAGATCACTGTCAAAATCATGCATAATTGATAGATCAAGGCAGTATTTTTTTTAGACTAGACATTATTCACCTAAGCAATTATAATAAACAAGTTAACAGTGAATCATGGGGCTGTAATTCAATCCGAAGTGAAGCTTCATTGGTTTATGGTGTTATGAGAAGATTTTAGAGGAAATGTAATCTCATAACTCAAAATAGTTCTGTATGTCTGTGGCCATTCCTTGTGCCTAGCTGTTCAGTGTTCATGACGACGCACGCCTTCTGCCTGGGTCACAGCTCGTCTGATCAGTTGTATTTGTTCATTTCAATCTTTGCACATCTCCAGGCATTTATAGGTCAGTGTAATAAAGGGAGAACATTTAATAATATATGTGTTTTTATCCAGATGACTGCTTCACTTTAGGTTTCCATGCCTCATGTGAACTGCACTTTGACTTTAATGTGCAGTTAAATAACTCGACATTGAATTTAATGAACAATCCATCCATTCCCCCTTGCTGGCAAAAGTATGTATGTGCACACTTGCGCATGCCTGTGTGTGTGTGTACGTGTGTGTGTGCGTGCACGCTTGCGTAGGGAGAGGGGGCATTTTACATATGGGAATACATGTGTATATTCATGTGGAAATGGGTATGTGGGCCGAACAAAGGTTCATGAAGGTTTGACATTTTTCGTTTAGTGGTTAGGAAGAAGGAAGGAACTGGGGTTTTTTTTTGGTTTGTTTTGCTTTCTTTCCTTTTAATAATGATAGCATTTATTAAGCGCGTACTATGTGCAAAGCACTGTTCTAAGCACTGGAGAGGTTACAAGGTGATCAGTTTTTCCCATGGGGGGCTCACAGTCTTAATCCCCATTTTACAGATGAGGGAACTGAGGCACGGAGAAGTGAAGTGACTTGCCCAAAGTCACACAGCTGACAATTGGCGGAGGCGGGATTTGAACCCATGACCTCTGACTCCAAAGCCCGGGCTCTTTCCACTGAGCCACGCTGCTTCTCACGCTGCTTTCCTTTTGTTTCCCTCCAAATGGTTTTGATGGATTTATCCCAAGCAGAGACAGCTCTGTGCCCTTGGGAGCACAGGACCTAGGCCATTTGAGATCTCCTCAGGTGCAGAGTGCCTCAGTTCCCCAGGATGGAAGCAGGGGACACTGACTGACTGACTTCCCAGTGTTCCCAGGCCAGAATGGGTCCTTCGTGGTAGGTGTTTTGTGTCCTTGCCTCCGGCCCAGTCTCATCCACTCACATCGGGTCCTCCGGCGATAGTGCAGCACCTGCCGCCTTGGGTAGGAGTTTCTGTCATCTCCAAGGGTCATGTGGAGAGAAGCTCCTAGAACAATGGAGTAAGCCGAGAATGTGTTTCCAAGGTGGCCAGTGAAACCGACATATGTTCCCAGCCTCCTTGTTCTGGGTTCTGTCTTCAGCAGGTGCTCAGAATGGAGCTCTACTTTCAGTAGCCACTCAGAACAGTCCTCTGCACACAGTAGACACCCAGAAAGGTACGCTGCATGCAGCTGGATGCCCAGTAAAGCTCCTTGTACACAGTAAGTGTCCAGTAAAGCTCTCTGCAGCCAGTAACTACCCAGTAAAGCAGCCTGCACCCACTGGGTACCTAGGACAAGACTCGGCACACAGAAAGCAATACCCTGCACAAAAGAGCCATTCAGGAGACCCAGGGCAGGCCGGGCCACTGGGTGACTTTGTAATTCATTCTCATCTTGAGAAATTGCCAGGAGAGTGGAGAAAGGAGAGTCAGGGAAGGAGCCAGTAGAGAGACTTTGGGAGGTTCCTCCTTGATGATTTTAATTTTACCGACAAAGGAGTTAGCAAGGTCATCAGGGGCTAGGGAGGAAAGCGACGAAGGCTCCGGGGTCTTCACGAGGAAGCGGAAGGTTTGGCCCAGTCGGTAGGGGTTGTGGGCGTGGGAACTGCTGAGGGAGAAATAGAAGAGTCAGTGCACAGTAGAGAGAGCTGAGTTATAATGGGGTGGAGTGGTTTTGATGAGACAGAAATTGCCCAGTGCTTCATGGCTGTCTGAGGCCCGAGTGCTGGCCCGGCGGAAGGGGACTTGGCCGCTTCCCATGTTTTCTCTAGCCTCTTACATTCCAGATGATTTCTTGTAAACAGAGAAGCTTTCCTTCACCTCCAGATAGTCAGAAAGGGCCCACTGCACCTTCATGTTAAGATCCCAGCTTAAGTTTCAAGACTTTCCCCAGGCCACAAGTCCCTTGCCGGAGGTGGTCCCCTATCTCCTTGTGTGATGCCTTCCTCCCCACCCTGCTTTCCTCAGACAGGGCCCTCTCTCATTTCTACCCCAATCTCATTGTGACCGAGGTACACAGTGGGCTCATTTTCTTCTCTTGTCCTTTGAAGGCTGTGTGGTTTTCTCCAAGGTTGGCGCCTGGCTTGAAAATAACTTAGCTCACCGCTGCGTTTGTTCATCATCCAGCTATCTCGAGTTACCTTCAACATTGCTTCTTTATTTTCTCACTTTCTTTGGACAATTAAAGGAAGTTGTCTCTGCAAGGGTGGGTGGTTTGGACAAAGATAAGAAAAACGATGCCATTAGATTAGTTAGTTCTGAATTACTGCTGTTCCTATTTATTATTTATGTGCTACTGGGGTGTGTGTGCAGTTTACAGCAATTAGGAAACAAATGAAATGGGCCCCTGCCTTGGAAAGCTTGGAAGTTTGAGGGACCGGATTTAATGGGTGAATTTGCACATAATGATTTGCATTTCAAAGTTTAGGAATTGGAGAGAATATTTCGCCAGTCTTAGAAGGCACAGACACGTGATTCTGAAGTTTATGCTTCAGTGTTAAGACGTGGAATATTTGTAAGATTTTCACATCCTGGATGTCATAGATATTTCAGATCAGAAAGAAATTAGTTTGGATTCGATAGCCAACTTTTAATTTTGGAAGTTTCCTCAAGTCCCATCGGTTCATATATGCAGATATAGCCCTATGTATGTATAAATGAGAATGTACCAAATGTGCTCACCCAACTGCCCTACTTTTGCAAATATTTTGTAGCATTAAAACGAGGGGAGGCTAATGCAAGGGTCGTTTGAGAATTATTTCTAGAGAACAAGAAGGGAACAAAAGGAGGAGGAAAAGAGGGGAGAAAGAAGAGAAAGGCATCGATTGAATGAACCCTCCCTTCCTCCCCTGCATTATCCAATTCTGACCCTGATCCTCTTCCTCTTCACCCAACATCCCTCTTCATTGACAGCTGATTACATTAAAAGCATATTACGTGCTGCTGCTGCATCCAGCCCAGACCCCGCCGTTCATCCAGTGCTTAGAACAGTGCTTTGCACATAGTAGGCGCTTAATAAATGCTATTATTATTATTATTCTTATCCAGAAGGGTCAGTCCCACAGCCCTTGCACCCGGGAGGGCCCAGTAGGGAGTTGTGGCTTCCAGAGGTAGGTAGTCAATCGATCATTCCTATTATTTATTATTATTGAGTGTTTGAGTGATTGAGTATTGAGTATTGAGTATTATTTATTGGGTGTTTACTGTGTGCAGACCACTGTACAAAGCGGTTGGGAGAGTACAATATAACAAAGTTGGTAGATACATTCCCTGCCTACAACGAGCTTACAGTCTGGAGGAAGAAGTAAAATCCTCATCTCTCAGCTGTTCTGCCTGGCCATTTTTCGAATTGGCGAGGATGTCAGCGATAATATAGCGGACTGCTCAGAGCACATTGAGGGTAGTTGAGATCATTAAGCACCACATCTCCTCCCCTGCTCCCCTTCAGGTCACGAGATTCTCCCGCCAGCAAGGCACCCCAGGAAACAATGGGACTCTCCACGGATTTCCCCAGCACATTATAGAAATCATGGAAATAATCCCTCAGGCTGGGAGATCTGGGAGAGATGGGGGCCACCGGGTGGGCAGGTCACTGGGGGATCATGTGAAGCATCCCAGCAACAGTCTTCCCAACCCTCCATAGATCATCCTACTTCTGGGGCTTGCCTGCCCCCGCCCGATGCTCCCTGTGAACGAGGGAACGAGGCCCAGGCATCCGCAGAGCCAGCAGGGAGCCTGTCGGAGCAGCCATAGTGTGTCCCCATTGCCACCCAGATGCGTATTGCACAAAGGCAGCTGTGCTGTATTGGCACCTGGAGCCCAGGAGCAACCTTTTCCCTCACAGTGGGGCAAGATCAGACTCAGCAATCTATCCGGGATACCTAGCTGGCTGCGTCTCTCTCCAGGCACCCGGCCAGCAAGGATCGCCGCTCCATTTCTGGGCGGAGAACTGAGCCCAGGAAAATCAAGTGGTTTCCCGGGGACTCCCTGCAGAGAGTCATGTTCCTGATGTCTCTGCCCAGCAGCGCCAGCCCCGGGCGCTTGGTCGTCCTGGTCGCCTCCTTCCCCGGGCCGGTCCCTCTTTCTACCCAGATAATTTCTCACATTCTTCATTTCCAGATCTGTAATCCCGGCTCCATGTGTGGCTTCTTGAGTTTTCCAGCATTTACCTTTAGGTTGCTCTGATTTCTACCTCATGTGCCCAGGATCCGTCTTCCCTCCCCCGAGTCCCAAGGCTGGACCACATTAAAGGTCAGCTGTCCACCACATTAGCCACGCCGTACGTTAACCGTCTCCAAGTGCCATGCCAGCCCCAACCGCAGGCTAAATCCCCGGGAGCGTAAACAGGCAGAGAGGAACGATCGGCCCTGCCCAGCTCCAGGAAAGGCCGACAATCCCTGTGGTGTCAGGGGGCCCCAACTGCTCACCAGTGGGCCTCAACTTGGCACTATCCGATGCTGGACCGTTACTGGACGACTTCTGACATACGGGTGCCTTCTCCCATCTGTGACCGACTTTGACCGCCCCAGACCACCCGTTTACCTTAATGAGAGCAGGTCTTCTCCCAAGGAGTGCACGGTACCAGCTGTTAAAATTATTCACATATATCTTTTCCTTGGCATCCTACAGGGGAGAAGCCATTCAAATGTGATGAGTGTAATTTTGCTTCCACGACCCAGTCCCATCTGACGCGACACAAGCGAGTTCATACTGGAGAAAAGCCGTACAGATGTCCCTGGTGTGACTACAGGTAATGGGTCGTTACCGATGAGGTGGTGAGAAATGAGACGAGGCACGGGTGAAGTTTCCTCTTAAATGACGGCTAAAAATATATCACGTCTACAACGACAGAACTCCAACAGCCATTGTGCCTTAACTTGGGCTTTCATTCTAACACTTCGCCTGGGCTGGGCAATTTTTTTTTCTTTTTCTGTGTGATATCTGTTAAGCGCATACCTATGCTCCAGGCATTGTAAAAACTGCTGGGGTAGATACAAGCTAATCAGGTTGGACACAGGCCATGTCCCATCTGGGTCCTTAATCCCCAGTTTACAGATGATATAATGGAGGCACAGAGAAGTGAAGTAACTTGCCCGTGGTCACACAGCAGACAAGTGGGGAAACTGGGATTAGAACTCAGATCCTTCTGACCTCCAAGCCCGTGATTTTCCAGTAGGCCATGCTGCTCTTCGAAGTTTCTCAAAGTTTTCCAAAATCCGGCCTCGTCTTTCCTAACCCCACTGCTGTAGGTTGCTGGGTGGGCATTCCTCCATACAGTAAGCTCAGGTTTTCAGCGAAATCAGTGATTAAGAGACCGTACTGGTGCTCATCCACATGGACTTTCTTTTTCTTATAATTGTATTTATTAGGCCCTTGCTTTGTGCCAGGCACTGTAGTAAGCACTGGGGCAGATATAGACTAACAAAGTTGGACACAGCCCATGTGCCACATGGGGCTCACGGTCTTAATCTCCATTTTTCAGATGAGGTAACTGAGGCACAGAGAAGTTAAGTGACTAACCCCAGGTCACATAACAAACAAGAGCTGGAGCTGAGATTCTGACTGGGTACCCGTGCAGAGCACTGTGCTAGGCACTTGGGAGAGTACAGTCCAACAGAATTAGCAGACACATACCTTGCCCAGTCTCCTACGCCTTGCCGCTGGGTCCGGGACGGTTACCTGTGTCGTGGGGGTCTGCGCCCATTCTGGGCCAAGCCCCATTATCCTGGAGACCCCGATCCCGACCTCGCCTCTGGCACTCCCTGCTCTACCCCCGGAGCACTGATTGCTTTCCTGAAAAGAGAGTGTGGGGCAAAAGAGTGCCGGACCCAATCTAGTTTCCCGTAGGATGTAGGAATTGACGCGGAGCGATTCTAAGTGCGCTGTTGTGTCCCCAGATCCAAAAAAATGGGCCCAGGCCAAGTAAGTGGATTAGAAAAACCCTGATTAAAAAGCACAGTCTGTGTAGTTACATGATCAAACAGCAATGTAAATACGGATCAGGAAAGACTTTGAATTTCCTTTTTGGGTATTAACAGAAGTACAGTACCTAATTTTCAAACTGTTGAGCAAAAAGGAACTGTATGCAAGCAGCCTTGAGATCTGGCATTATCACATGTTAAATTGAAGTGGACTGTGCTCATTCTCTTCACACCATTTAGAATATTCCCGGGAGGGGAGGGGATTACATCAAGGTAACTTTGCATTTTATCCTGAAGTCAGAGAACTCGCTCAATTGTTAAAATCATGCAAGGACACTGCTGCGGAAGAACATAAAGGCCCTTATAATGTTCCCTCCCACCACTCCGCCTGCCCCCATAGTTGGCAGAGAGCTGCAGAGGCCAGACCTCCTCCTCACCCCCGGGGTTTGATAATAATCCAGATTCAGACCAGGAGGCGGAGGAGCAGCATGGGCTGTCCTGGGCCCCTGCTCAATCTGGGTGCCCAATGGCTGCCTGGGCCAGGACCCGGACACCAATGGACATGGAAATATTTCAGTTTGCGGCTGACTTCTGAGAGCCCAAGCACTGAGGCCTGAGCACAGTGATCTGAGCACTCTAACCTGAGCACAGCGGCACCACTTTTCTGGAAGGACCTGCAAGCGGCCCCTCTGTGCCGGTGTGAGAGGGCAGTCCTGAAGTCAGGGAGAGGAGGCGGGCATTGTCAGGATTTTCCAGGGTCTCCCCAAAATGGAAATCTTTGGGTTTAGTCTGTTTGGGGCGTATGCCAGCTGGATTCCCTCCAGACTTCCTCCTCTCGGGTCCCACCAGGCCCTGGCCATCATCAGCCAGCAGATGTGTTCTGAGAACTCTGGCTCCCCTCCCCCCCACCCCTCCTCCTCCTCCTCTCCTCATCTTCCTCCTTCTCCCCCTCCTTTTCTTTCTTCTCCTCCTCTTCTTCTTCCTCCTCCTCCTCCTCTTTCTTTTTCCTGTTCCTCCTCTTCCTCCTCCTGTCCTCCTTTCTTCCATCTCCTCCTCCTCTCCCTTCTCCTCCTGCTCCTCCTCTTCTTCCGCCTCTTCTTCTTCCTCCTCTTCCTCTTGGTCCTCCTCCTCTTCATCCTCCATCTACTTCTCCCAACACTGCAGCCCCAAGGGCCCCCTTTTTCCCTGGGTTTCTCACAGCGATTGAGCAGAAGGTAAGGTGATCATACCTCTTGTCTGTTCAGCTCATTAGTATTTTGATTATTCTTGGCGATAAAAGGTTTCAACATATTCTTTTCTTGACAAGACAGTTTTATCATTCAATGTACAGTGGAGTTTGCTTATGCAAGTGAACAAAAGGTGAGTTAACCTTGAGTAGAAGTGCAGCAAAAAATGCTAATGCAGGAACATTTCCAAAGGTGGGAACTATTGTGCATTAAATATGGAAATTCGAACAACTGCACAGGCACCCAGAGCTACTCTTTCCCCATGGCAACAGGAACCAGTCAAACATTTTAGACAGAACCAGAAGAAAACTGCTGTTTTGGCTATGGAAAGGAAGTGATGTTGGCTGTAACTCTGCAGCATCTAAAGAGTTGCCCTTCTTATGTAGGAGGTAGTTTGAATGTCTGTCGTTTCCCCCAGGGGATATTAATTGGCTTCCTGATTTTTTTTTAGTCTCAGAAATGAGAAAATCCTTATTTAAAATAGTTTGTGAAGAGGGAAAAAAGAATCATTTGGTTGCAATGATTTCAATATGTAAATAATCATTTCTTGACTCAAGTTTTATTAGGCACTTATTCTTGGAAATCGTTTCCATTTCTGAATTTTGAATTCGTCTTATTTACTGCTTCATTCTTCCAAGATTCTCTAATCCCAAAAGGGAATTGTTTGTTTCAGGAGAACTGTATCAATGCTAATCAGAAATTATTTTTTGGGTGGGGAGATAAAGCTCAACATTAATGAACAGTCTATCATTGTTAAATTTTGACCAAAAATACTTTGTTCATCTGACATTAGTGAAAGAGCACGAGTAATAATAATTATTCATGAAAAAATATGCATGTGGCAAATTCTTCTAGATTTCTTTACAAAACAAGATTCTAATTGGCCTGTGGACCCTGGGGCCATTTTCCAGGTTTGCCCTATTAATTTCACCTCTCTGCTTAGAAGTACAAATGTGTTTTTTCTACTTCCTCCTTCCCTGAAATAACCATGTATCTCTTGTGCTAAGAAATCCATATATGTCACCGTCCCCCCAAACCTCTTCCCTGTCAGTTTTAGTTTTCTGCAGTTGTAGAGCACAGAGTGGGTCTTTTGGGGTGCTGACCGGCAGATGCTTCTAGCCCGTTCAAACTCATTATGGGCAGGGAACGCGTCTGCTAATTCTGTTGTATTTGTGTTCTCCCAAGCGCTTAGTACAGTGGTCTGCACATAGTACATGCTCAATAAATGCTATTGATTGATTCATCTTGTAAGTCCCTTCCAATGCTAAGGGGAAGCAATGTGACCTAATAGAAGGAGCACAGGGCTGGGAGTCAGAGGATCTGGATTCTAATTCTGGCTGTGCCACTTGCCTGCTGTGTGACCTTGGGCAAGCCACTTAACTTCTCTGTGTTTCAGTTTTCTCATCTGTAAAATGGAGATAAGGAACTTGTTCTTCTTCCTGCTTAGACTCTGAGCCATAGGGACTGGGTTCAACCAGATTATCTTGTACGTGCCCTAGAATTTAGAAGAGTGCTTGACATACTAAAGTGCTTCACAAATACCGTAATTTTTTATTATTACCATCATTATGATTACTATTATAATTGTTATCATTGTCATCATCATCAGTACTGTTAAAGCAAGGGGCACAAGCCCTCTGGACTTGTTCATTGCATCACTAGCAATGCTGCTGATAGAGAATGGGGATGCTTAAGACTCCAAGGCGGAGATGAATCCCCTGGCCATGGTTTGGATGTGTCAGCTGGCCCTCTGCGGGTGTGGAGTGACTAGGATGAGAGAGGAGCAGGGGACCTGGTGGTGGAAACTAGACTTCTAGGCCACCAGCCAATTTAGGACCTGGGCAAGCTGGAGGCAGGTTTCCCGGTCTAGCCTCATCTCCCCCAATTTCTAGGAAGAGGAACGCTTTCTTGGGAGCTCTAAGGGAAGGGATAGACCTTGGAATTTCTAGACCATCCTCTCTTTCTTTCTCTCACTCTCTCTATTTTGCCCTTTCCCCTTCCCAGTCTCAGTTTTCCTGGGATTTTGCCCGTTTGGCCCACAGATAGAAAGGCCTTTTGTAGCCCACGTTGTCACAGCCCTTTGTTGAGCAGTTAAAGACTGAAATATAAATACATGAATAAATGAAATCAATGAAAAAGACCCCAGGGGTTCGCATGGTGAAATAAAAAATGCCCACAACTAACAGATACGAATAGACTTTTGTGCTCATCATGTCTTTAATTTGAAAGGAGTAACATTGGTTTAATTTAGAATCAGCAATAATGGAAAAGGTCAATTTCAAAAGAAGATGTAATTCTAACAGACATTTTAAAAACAGGAATACACATATAGTCCAAATAATCTTTGTTTAACTTTTTAATCCTGGCTCGTACTGACATTTAAGCAGTGCCAGAGCTTAGAACAGTGCTTTGCACAGATGCTTAACAAATGCCATTATTATTATTATTATTATTATTATTATTATTATTTAAAGTACTGGTCTTTATGGTGACTTTGGTTTGCATTTACCCAGATTAATTTTTTCCCCTAACAAAGTTTTAAGCTTGAAATAGCTGGCTGTCCTTCATCTTCACAGAAGTTGCCACTGACAGCAACACTGACCTGTGGGTGTCCATGTGGCCGGAGGCCACCAGGACACATCCTTTCCCTGACCCTCGGCCCTGGTCCCAACTGCCCAGGACCCCTATGCCAACTATCTCTTGCTGGGTAGTTGCATTCACTGTTTTCCCTTCCATGTCCTCGGCCTAATGATCCCTTGAAGCTTCTGCTGAGAACGAGCCTCTCTTTTCGCTGTAGAAATAAGAACCATCCAGTGATGGAAAACACGGTTTGCTGACCCAAGGCCCGAGGTCCTGCCCTTGTTTTGGCCCCGTAAGCCAGGACCTGCTCTTCCAGATCCTTGCTGATGTGGAGCTATGCTCCCCCAGAGGGCAAGCAAGGGCCTGGGAAGGGGAACTCCTGGATTTCTGTGAGTGCAAGGTGCCTTTCGGTGCACAGGAGATTTTCTCTCAGTGACCCTTTGCCTCGAGGATTCATTCATTCATTCAATTGTATTTATTGAGCACTTACTGTGTGCAGAGCACTGGACTAAGCGCTTGGGAAGTACAAGTCGGCAACATACAGAGACGATCCCTACCCAACAACGGGCTCACAGTCTAGAAGGGGGAGACAGTCAACAAAACAAAACATGTAGACAGGTGTCAAAACCACCAGAATAAATAGAATTATAGCTATATGCATATCATTAATAAAATAGAGTAGTAAATATGTACAAGTAAAATAAATAGAGTAATGAAGATGTACAAATATATACAAGTGCTGTGGGGAGGGGAAGGAGGTGGGGCGGGGGG
Source organism: Tachyglossus aculeatus (assembly GCF_015852505.1). NCBI lineage: Eukaryota > Metazoa > Chordata > Mammalia > Monotremata > Tachyglossidae > Tachyglossus > Tachyglossus aculeatus. The sequence continues at coordinate 30,574,951 of NC_052100.1, forward strand.
TGCCATGGGGAGGAGGAGAGGAAAAAGGGGGCTCAGTCTGGGAAGGCCTCCTGGAGGAGGTGAGCTCTCAGTAGGGCTTTGAAGGGAGGAAGACAGCTAGTTTGGCGGGTGCGTGATGGGAGGGCATTCCACCAGGGGAAGGACGTGGGCCGGGGGTCGACGATGGGACAGGCGAGAACGAGGCACAGTGAGGAGGTTAGTGGCAGAGAAGTGGAAGGTGCGGGCTGGGCTGGAGAAGGAGAGAAGGGAGGTGAGGTAGGAGGGGGCGAGGTGATGGACAGCCTTAAAGCCGAGAGTGAGGAGTTTTTGCATGAATGAGGTTGCAGCCTCACCATTGGCAGTGGCATCCCAGAACCACGGGACAGCACTCCTGCCCTGTTAGAGGCCTTAGGACGCCACAGCTGGTCCTAACGGCCCAGTTGAACAGTTGTCCACTTGGTTCTCATGAGATGCGCAAGTGGCCTTTAGGGACCCTGGGAGAGGTTTTCTCTTCTGGTTTTCACTGCCACGTGATGGCTGCGTCCCGTAAACCAGAAAGTTAGTGCTTTCTCTTGGAATATTAAATCCCGGGTGTCTTTCTAAGTGGGCCCAGCCTTTGCCCTTTGAGGGCCCAACTGCTGAGATAATAATAATAATAATAATAATAATAATAATAATAATGGCATTTATTAAGCACTTACTATGTGCAAAGCACTGTTCTTAGTGCTGGGGAGATTACAAGGTGATGAGGTTGTCCCACAGGGGGCTCACAGTCTTAATCCCCATTTTACAGATGAGGCCACTGAGGCACAGAGAAGTTAAGTGACTTGTCCAAAGTCACACAGCTGACAATTGGCAGTCGGGATTCGATCCCATGACCTCTGACTCCAAAGCCCGTGCTCTTTCCACTGAGCCATTCCGAAACATTTCATGCCTCTGAAGTGTTTCAACTTGACTAGGAAAGAAAAAGTTCTAAATTCTGAGTGAATGATTCCCTACCAAGGTGATAAGGACAATCGTCTCTAACGTTATTTCAGGATCCAGTGAGTATGGAGCACCTGGTCATCCCGGGCTACTTGTCCCTCTGCCCGTTGTGGGTGGGTGGGTGGACTCAGCTCAGCAGCCTCAGTTGCTGAGGCAGCACAAACGTCCCTTGCAAGCCTCTAAATTAAGACCGGTAAATTGGAACCCCTCCGGAGGTGATTTTTGACATACTTGTGGCGAAATCCAGAAACAAGCAGATTCGGGCCCACCTTCCTTACCTCAGATAGGTCTCCGCTAGCTCCCAAGCAACAGAAATTAATTTTGGTAAGAGAAAATCTGGACATTTATTCTGAGGTCTTTTGTGTAAGAGTCTCCAAAGTGTCAGCTTTGGTTTGCCATGCAATAAGTTGTTTGTTGATCTAGCTGAATTAGGCAGAGGGATCACAGATTAATTACAGAGCCATTTTGAGCACAGTGACCGTACTTTCCCTTTACTGTCTCTTAAAGTAGAATCCAAATAAACATGTTTATTTTCCCTGCTGCCGCTTGTTAATCCCAAACCCAGTCATTAGAAAAGGACCAAAGATACCTGTGGGGAAGGCCTTCCTAAGAGGGATTGCTCCGGCCAATCCCTTGGGGACCAGTTAGGCATCCCAGGATATATTGTGGCAGAAAAATTGAGTCCTTGGAGAGAAAAAAAAAAAGAAAACATTTAGGGGGCAGTAGTCTGTTGTATAAAGTCCTATTCCTCAGACACCACAGCCATTATACCTTACAAAGCAGCTGGGAAGCTCTTTCGCCCCTCCGGAGGGAGAGGTGACTGGGATCAAGCTTCTGGGGAAAGGCGGACATTGAGGGTTTTTGTTTTTCTGATGGAAAGAGCCCAGAGTTTCATGTTGCAGCCCATCCCTCAGTTCCCATCCTCTCTGTGGATCTGGGAGAATGACGTTGCCACCAAGCAGCCCCTACTGCCCCCGCCCCCGAGTCACCCTATTCCCTTCCGAATATCAGGCCCCAGGGCCGAGTTGGACGTCGTCAATTTTAGCTGCTGGAGGTCAAACCAGCAACCTGTCCTAGGGAGCGAAAACCAAGGGTTGATAGAGTTTGTTCTCTCTTCCTCCTCCTTACAGTCCAGAACCCCCATCCTCCCTCCTGGCTGGTCCCAGCCCCCATTCTTGCCTCAGTTTCCCCATTCCCTCAGTCTCCACAGCCATCAGAAAAGCCCCAGATTGTCCTCATCTGAGATTGGGGAGCCACCCACTCCAGGCCTAGCTTTTCCAGAAGCAGGAGTCAGCACCCAGGCCCGCAGCGTCAGGATGCTCCACTCCCTGGCCTAGCCAGGGGCCTCCCGGTGAGTCAAATGGTGCCCTAACTGTCTATCCCAGCTGAGTGGGCTCCACCTTCCACATGGAGCAGAAACCCCAGTGGAGCCGTCAGTACACAGCTCTTTCCATCCCCACAGTGCAGTGGCTCATTGCTTAAAAAAGGAGGACAGACAGGTGTTAGCGTAAGGAGATGGTGGAGTTTGGGTAAGCTGTCAGGAGCTGTTCAGCAGGAGAGGCATTTACCTTGTGCTGAGCCATAGGTTTTTCCTTGAGGGCGTAAACGGAGATTTTCTGAGTCAGGTCATTCATTCAATCGTATTCCTCAACCCTCTCCGTTCTGGAAAGTCGAATGGAGGGCAATTTACCAAAAGGAAGCGGTATGTGTGGCCTTGTGGAAAGACTATGGGATTGGGAGTCAGGAGAGCTGGATGCTAGCTCCAGCTCTGGTCCTGGTCTTGCGAGGTGATCTCGGGAACATCACTTGACCTCTCTGGCCGCAGTTTCCCCATCCATAACGTGGGGCTAGGGGACTTGCTTCTCCCTACATCAGTGGGAAAGTGGGGGGATAAAAGAAAGTGCTGTACAGAATCAAGGTCCCGTGTAATAGGATGGTTAATTGGTTCTTGTGACAGCTGAAGAAAGGAACAGAGCTTCACAGCTCATGAAATCAGTGTAAGGCTTCAGGATTGGCATTTGTTGAGGACTAAGATCACGCTGCTCACTGTGTGAATAAGCTGGTCAGTTCAGCTCCTACTGTGTGCCAAACACTGTGCACCTCTGCAATGTGGAACTGGGCAGTACTAAGCTCAAGGAGCTTGCAATCAAGGGAAAGGAATAACAACAACAATAATAATAATAATAATAATTGTGTTATTTGTTAAGTGCTTTCTATGTGCCAAGCACTGTACTAAAAGCTGGGGTAGATACAAGCAAATCAGGTTGGATTCAGACCATGTCCCACATAGGTCTCACAGTCATAATCCCCATTTTACCGATGGGGTAACTGAAGCACAGAGCAGTGAAGTGACTTGTCCAAGATCACACAGCAGACAAGTGGCAGAGCCGAGATTAGAACCCAGTTTCTTCTGTCTCCCAGGCCCCTGCTGTATCCACGAGACCACGCTGCACTCTCGACAACAACAATAAGAAGAATTAGGATAACCGTGGTATTTGTTAGACACTTCGTATGTGCTAAGCCCTGGGAAAGTTACAGTCACATACGGCCCAGTCCCTGTCCCACATGAGCCTCGCAGTCTAAAGGAGAGATGAGGAAATTGAGGCTCAGAGATGTTAAGTAACATGCCCGAGGTTACACAGCAGCTGTTGGCAGAGCTGGGTTTCGAACCCAGGTCTCCTGACTCCCAGTCCTGTGCCCAGTCCATTAAGCCACGCTGCCTTTGTGCTGTAACGGTCTGCTCTGGACTGGCTTGTGCAGCCTGCAGTGTAGATGTGGAAGGGAACAGTGAGATAGGCGCCCCATCCATCTCCCCATGCCCGCCGTGGCCGAGCCAGGCCCTGGCATCACATTGAGGTTGTGCCCGGGCCTCGTCTTTTCTGTGCCAACGGTGTCTTCTGGGACCCCCTTCTCTGAGCCGTTCGCAGAAGCTGCTGCTCTCCGCTATTTTGGCTTGTGACATCACTGTCTAGAAACAAAAATATGTGGTTACCAAACTCTAGTTTCTAGAGCAATAAAGTGTTCCGGGGTGTTATAAAAGCTCTAAATATATCAAAAGACTCTAGTGACATCATAAACCAGTAGAACATCACTCTGGTGGCTTATTGTGATATCACCCGACCCCTTCCATATTTACAGCCTAGCATTCTGTTCCTCCCCCAGTTCTGTTGCTCAGCTTTATGTTTCTGCAGGCTGACAGCTCCAGCCTTGTTCTCTCTGCCCAGTTTTCCACTGATTCCAACATCGGATCCGTCTGTTCTTGTGTGCCGCTGGTCTCCCCCTCTCCCAAATGGCTGTATTTCTGACAGTGTTCCGCTCTAGAGCCGGCAACCAGTGGCTTCTGCGAGATATGTGACGAGGCCGAGGCGGGTACCGGAGTCAACGCTTACGGATTGTGGCCAGAGAAAGCCCCCCTGCACTCCCCGGGTAGCAAGAGAGGGCACTGGATTTGTGCCTGGGCATCTTGCAGGGCAGTGGGTCAGCAGAACCTGCCCTATAAACAAGGGAAGGCAAGTCAGCGAGCTGCCCGGGACATAGCTAATTGCTCGTTTTACCCTGCCAGGGGCATTTGCAAACATCTTGAAAGGGCCTTCTGTCCAACCATTGTGGGGGCCCCATTCATCGTGCTTCCAGCTTTCTCGGGTCCCCCCCTCCACCCTGTCTCGGTTTCCCTCCTTTTCTATCCAGTAACTCACCAGCGGTTCAAGTGACATCTTAGCCCCAGTGAAAAAAGCTGCTCACCACAGAGTCAGGGGATTATGAGAGGAGTGGTGCAAAGTAGCAGATTTGAGTTTTTCTGTTGTGGTTTTGTTTTGTATTTTGTATTTGTTAAGCACTTACTGTGTGCCAGGTACTGTACTAAGTGCTGGGGTAGATACAATATAGTCAGGATAGACACAGTCCCCATCTCCACCGGGGTTTCACAGTTTTAATCCCCATTTTACAGGTGAGGTAACTGAAGCTCAGAGAAGTTAAGCACCTCACCCAAGGTCACACGGCAATCAAGTGGCGGAGCTGGGAATAGAAACCACGTGGTTCCCTTCCTGCTGGGAGCTGAGCTTAGTAGATTGTTTCATTCATTCAGTCGTATTTATTGAGCGCTTACTGTGTGCAAAGTGCCAAACTAAGCACTTGGGAGAATACAAAATAACGATGTCTACCTAGTTGCTTCTGAGCTTCCTTGCTTTCACCAGGTGAGGTACTTTTTGAGCCGTGGCTATGAGGCATTTTAGAAAATGACCAGGGTGAGAGCCTCCTCCCCGTCCTCCCTGAATGCTCTTCCTCTCTGTCTCTCTTCAGCAGCAAAAATGGGCTGTGCACACACTCAGGGGAAATGCCCGAGGAGTAGGAGGCATCTGAACGGCATCCCTAGGTGCTGCCGCAGCCTGGAGTGGGAGCAGGGGCTTGCTTACCTATGGGTTCAGATGGAGCACCTCCTGGTTAATCATCTCTCTAGGCCCTTGGAAAACTGAGATGGCTCATGGCTGCATTGATTGCACAGCCCAGCCCACCGGCCTAACCAGATGAGGCCAGTACAGACTGGGGACAAGCACACAGTCCCTCGCCCTGCCTGTGTGCACCCAAACCCACACATGTGCACACAAACCCACACACAAACACAAGAACGCGCACACCCGCCGGATCTATTTTTAGCCAGGCCCCCACTTGAAGGACCCATAGCTCGGCTGCACGAGAGTGTGAAAACAAGCCTGCAGTTTTCCAAAAAGGGCTTTTTTTAGTTTAAAAGTGGAATATATGTTTTCTTTAGCTGTAAAAGCACAATCAAGGCAACATGATAAGTGAGTCAGTGTTGTAAAAGTAAAACTAATTTTGCCTTCACTCACATGAGCTATAGGAGGAGGGAGCTTTATTGTCTCTGGGAAGGTGATAAGGCAGAGTAATTGTATATTATACTGTCCCGGAACATCTGCCTGAAGACTGTTGGAGCAATTCATCTATCATGGACGGTGCGGCGTGTTTTGTCTTTCGAGTCGGAGCCGTCCCCACCGCCGGCCCGCGCGGAGGTTTTGATAGGGACTGTGGCTGGGCCGGGCTCACATTAATCAGGCTCCTTGTTCAACACTCCAGCTGACATAATTACAACCTGTGCACAGCAGTTATTCAAGTCGAGTCCTTGTCACTCGTGGTGCGAAACTACACAGCTCAGATCCCGAAGGAGATTGCCTTATCACACAGAACAAGGGCTCACAGGAGTTGAAGAGAATAGAAATGGGAAAATGTCTTCCGGGAGTGCTATATAGTCCTTTAAAATAAGACATTTGAGAGACTTACAAGGGACAAAGAGAAGCATCGTGCGGGGCCTGAAATGAACAGGTTATTATTTTTAGAAGGATTACACAGGCCGTTTTGGGGAAATGGACATGGATTATTAAAGAAATTCAGGGCTCTCTTATCATTCAGTGACTCGGCTCTATTAGTTTTCTTCAGAAGTGATAAAATAGTTTTAGACTGATAAGAGCTCTAAGGACCTCTCGATTGAATTCATCGGAACCTGACTCATAAAAGCGACCACGCTGCCCGGGGAGTCCCGCATGGACCAGTGACGAGGGGCAGGCGGGCGAGCAGATGGGGTCAGCGCCAACCGGCAAGTTCATAAGCCACGCAGGTGCCACACAGGAGTCGGGAAGAGACTCCTGCCGGATCTGGCCGTTTTTGGCCCGGGGTGGGGGACTCTTCACACTCTCTTCTGAGGGAGAGAAGGCTGGCGACGCTGCCCGTTCCCCACCTTCGCCCCGGGGCCGACGGTAACGTGCATAGCTGAAATGGCTAAAATGGAATTTCTTCCTCGGGCAGAATATTAGAGTGTGGGAGCGTCTGGTGATTTATGCCAACAGAGTCTATAAAGCTGCCCAATAAACCATGTTCTTCTGGGCACGTGGCGCGGTCAAGGACCGTTCTCTGGGGAGAACCTGGGCGGTGGAGGGGAAGAGGAGGGCACGCCCATCCCAAAAAAGAGGGGTTCTGACTGGGCCGGCAGAATCTCCGTAGACACTGATCTTGGCTCCTGGTTCCGTGAACATTTTCCTCGGATTATCTGAAACGTTGCTGTGAGCGGGGCTCAGAGCTGGGAGCGCCACAGTGAATTCTGTTTTTGAGATGACCGAGTGGGATTTGCAGAGTCTGTGTTTTTCTCCATGATGTGACTTCTTTAAAGGTTCGAACGGGCAAAGTATTCCAAAGTCGACCGTGGGGTCCCAGGAGGCCTTGGTAGTTTATGCGGCTCAGGCGGCTGGATGAATGTGGGTTTTGCCACTCCGGGACCTCCCATGCCAGGCGTGTGGGGTCTCTGCTGAGGACTGCCACCAGAGCCTTCCCCCAGTGCCTGCTCCCGGACATGCTGCTTCATGCCCCACCAACTGGGTGGCCCCTGTCTAGCTTGGCCAGACCTTCCCAAACAGTTTTTTTTGTTTGTTTGTTTGTTTTGATATTTATTAAGCGATTACTAGGCACTGTACTGTGCCCACAACCTCTGACTCCCAAGTCCGTGCTCTTTCCATGTAGCCACGCTGATTCTCAACCCTACAGCACTTATGTGCATATCTTTAAATTATACGTTATAAATTATTTATTCATATTGTTGTCTGCATCACCCTCTAGAATATAAGCTTTTCCTGGGCAAGGAACATATCTGCTAATTCTGTTGTATTATGCTCTCCCAAGCAGTTCTCTGGACATAATAAGCGCTCAATAGATATGATTGATTGGCTGTGAACCCAGTGTGGGCTAGGAAAAATGCTTAACCTAATTACCTTGAATCGACCCCAGCACTTAGTACAGTGCTTGGCACTTAGTAAATGCTTAACAGATACCACAATTGTTATTTCCTCTTGCCTCCAGAACATTTCCACATTCAAGCCCTGCCCACACCTTAACCTCAAGAAGCCTAAACCTTCCATCTCAAATCCTCCTCCCCCTCACTTTCCCATCACAGTTGACACCAACCATCCATCTCATCTCTGAAGCTCGCAACCTCACCATCACTCTTGACTCCCCCATCTCTTTCCGCCCCCATCTTCAGTCTGTCCCTAAATCCTGACGATTTTTCCTCTCCACAACATTTTCCAGAACTGCTCCTTCCTCGCCACTTAAATAGCCACCCTGCTGGTCCAAGCCATTGCCATATCACCCTTTCCTACTGCGTCAACTGTCTCACTGGTTTCCCTGACTCCAGTCTCTCCCCTCTCCATTCTGTATTTGACTTTGGGGTTGAATCATCTTTCCAAAATGCTGTTCTGTATTCTGAGGTGCTTTTTTCCCCACCTCAAAAATCTCCAGTGGTTACCCATTCCTGTCTGCATCAAGCAGAAACTCCTGAACATTGGCTTTAAAGCACTCCACCCATTCTCACCTTCATACCTAGCCACTCTCTTCTTCAGCAGCATCCTACTTCATGGTCTTAGTTTCTCTCAAGCCAACTTATTCCCTGTGCCTCATTCCTATCTCTTTTGCCAGGGACCTCTTTCTTGTGCCCTCCTATCTGGCATTCCCCTCCCCTTCAAATTGAGAAACAGTGTGGACTAGCAGAAAGAGCAAAGACCTGGAGTCAGAGGACCTGGGTTTTATTATTATTATTATTATTATTATCATCATTATTATTATTAATCCTAGCTCTGCCACACGTCTGCTGTGTGACCTTGGGCAAGTCGCTTTACTTCTCTGTACCTCATTTCCCTCATCTGTAAAATGAGGATTAAGACTGAGAGCAACTTGAGGGACAGGGACTGTGTCCAACTTGATTATCTTGTATCTACCCCATTGCTTAGTACAGTGCCTGGCACATAGTAAGTTCATAACAAATAGCATTTAAAAAATCAGCTGTCCCCATCTTCAAAGTACTTCTGGTACCTCCTTCAGGAAGTCTTCCTGATTAAATTTCTCATCTCCACTGGATGAATACCTCAGTATCACTTTGGCACTTCACTAAATATGCATTTGTAGACTCAAAACCATCTGTAATAATAATAATAATAATGACATTTATTAAGCACTTACTATGTGCAAAGCACTGTTCTAAGCACTGGGAAGGTTACAAGGTGATCAGGTTGTCCCACAGGGGGATCACAGTCTTCATCCCCATTTTACAGATGAGAGAACTGAGGCACAGAGAAGTGAAGTGACTTGCCCAAAGTCACACAGCTGACAATCAGCAGAGCTGGGATTCAAACCCATAACCTCTGACTCCAAAGCCTGTGCTCTTTCCACTGAGCCACACTGCCCTGGTGTACGTATTGACTTACATACCACTTTTTAAACATCAATCCATCTATAGCTCCCCCTCTCCTCCTTTTTCCTAGGTGTTCATTTTTTCAGTGTCTGTCTCCTCTACTGGATTTTAAGATCTCTGAAGGCAGGGATTGTGCTTACTAACTCTATTATACTCTCAAGCCTTTAGTACAGTGCTCTGTACAGTGCAGATGCTCAATAAATAGAATTTTTATGGTATTTGTTATGCACTTATTATGTGCCAGACACTGTGGTAGATAGGTTGGTCATAGTCCCTGTCCCACATGGGGCTCACAATATTAATCCCCATTTTACAGATGAGGTAACTGAGGCGCCCAAAGAAGTGAAGTGGCTTGCCCAAAGTCACACAGAAGACAAGCGGAGGAGCCAGGATTAGAACCCAGGTCCTTCTGACTCTCCGGTCTGTGCTGTATCGACTAGGCCATGCTGCTTCTCGTTATTGATGGATTGATAAGAAAACTCCAGGCTAAGTAAGATGGAAAGTTCCAGAGAATTGGCATATCAAGAGACAAAAGAAATGGGGTGACTCTAGCATACAGTTTCACACTAATCAAAGAACAATTTTCATTCTTCGAGTAACAGTTGATATTTATTTTGTCCGGTCCCCGCACCCTGTAAGACATATCGGATTCTCCTCGACGTGGAAATCCTTGGTGTAAGGCCCAAGGTGGCCACTGTCCCCGGACTCACAAGCCACTCTGTCCTTGGGCCACTCTGCCCACTGGGCCGCTCTGGCCCCTGTGTCTGTTTTAACAGTCAGTCCTAGGGTGAAGGAATGGGTCTAAGTCCCACACCCCAGTCTTTTCTTTTCCCACATCCCAGCCAAATGAGTGGGGAAAAGATCTGGGCATATGCTGTGCCAGGAGACTAGCCATAATCCTGTGGAGCATGAAGCTTTCAGGGTACCACTGTCCTGAAACCCCAGGCTTTTGAAGGGTGAACATGGGAGGAGATGAATTTCCTTCCCTCTTTGGTCACTTCCCCAGCCTCTTGATGGATTCTGAGGGTTGGGGAGCGGACCAAAGCAGGATACTAGCATCTGAGCCTTGGGGCTGGTGTGGCGTCAGCGCCCTTTCCCCTTGGCCCATCCCGGCGGGACCAAGTGGGCTTGTTGTTTCTGGGTTCTCTGGGCCCGAAGAGTGTTATGGACCTTGTCTCTTAGCTGTGTTGGGACTTGGGAAGAGTCTGCAAAGGCTTGTCCTGGAGGTTGGTATGGGGGATCCCGCTGCTGGTGTGGGGAGGATCATTCTGCACACAGTGGGCCCCCAATACAGCGCCATTACAGCGTTTTGCACACAGTAGTTACCCAGTATGGTGCTCGTCTACTTGTGGAATAAAGAATCCCAGTTTTTGACACCACTCTTTTGTTCTTTTTCTATCTTTCTCTGTCCTACAAATGGTCGCAAATGCCAGAACCGTTTTTTCTGTGTCCTCCTCTTTTCTCTCATTCCATTTCAAGGTTTCCTTTTGCTAAGAAGGACTTGGAGCACTCCTTCATGAAAGCAGGCTCAATTCTTGCGATTCCATTCTTCTTTTCAGAACAGTTTTAATCTACCAGGGTTGTAATTAAAGTGTCTCTGCGGACACACTAGCTGCCTCCTACTTTTGTGGGTGTTAATACATACTCCTTAGGCACAAGTGCCCTAAAATGGAACCTTTAGCAAGAATCAGAAAATCAGTTCAGTGTCTTCTCAATGTGGCAGAGCCGTGGGCAGCTGCAGCCAGCCTGGAAGTGGTAATCAGAGATTGGGCGACTCTCAGAACAGAGTCTTCGGGAAGACTGTGGTCCAAAGAGGGAGACGTGAAAACAGTGCCAGGCATTGGGGGTGATATTGCAGTTGCAGTTGCCATCTTCCCGGTCCATGGTGTGGGAGAGACCGTAGGACACAGGGATGGTGAGAGAGATCTCGCAGATGGTTACCGTCCTTAGGGTTCAAAGGGGCCACTGCACTGTATCCTAACACAGAATCTCCTCTTGCATGCCTGTGTCTTCCCAAGCTTTCCCTTGCAAATCAGTGTCTGCTTATCCCTGTTGCTGGTTGAGTGAAAAGGATTTGGCTGTGGGGATCAGGAACTCCATGTTCTCTTCCCGGCTTTTTTGGCTGGGGCTGGACCTTCAGTGGGGAAGTTTTTCCGACCGGAGGTTTTTAATCCCGGTGGGTGAATGTGGCCTATAGAAAGTCAAAAAGTCCTCTTCGTGTGAAAAATCCCCCTTGCTCCTGGAGCACCAGCAGCACGGGGTTCTCCTTGAGGACAGACCCTCCCATTGAACCAGAAGGCCCCCATGGTAAGTGGGGCATCAGTCTAGCCCAGGCTGCTCGTGGGAGAGTGGGACACCTGCACGACTGGATCCCCAGACGTCATGCTCAAGGCATCGAGTGGAAATTGGCGTCTACTGGGGGCGATGAGAGTTTACAAGCCCCTCTCCCCCGACGGCCCCGCTGGCCTCATTTTCCTCCCATTTCCCACCAAGAAATTCAGCCCAAGCTTCTTCAAGAGCAGCTGTGGCTTTCCCAGCTCCCTCTGGGTCTGGACCATTGTTTGCTCCGCTGCTTGGCTGCTCCTCCCTCTCTCTTGCTTGGACCGCGTTTGGCAAGAGTGAGGGGTGGTGGTGGTTGGTGACAGAACCGGCTTTCTATTTTGCTTTGCTACCAGGGCCACTACCTGCTGAGATTTCCCCATTTTTGGAATCAAGATTGTCTTCTCTTTCTTTGCTCCCTCAGTGAGAGTTTGCTCTGCTCTCCCTTTTCCCAGTTTCGTACCCACCCTTAAAGAATATGTATCTTCATCACTGAGTTTACTTCTTCTGGTGACTGATGGGCCTTGTAGGTGTTTTCATTCCTAATTGGTGTTTCAGGGAATGGTGGGGGCCGGGATTGGGTCTGATAATCCTATTGTACTTCCCTAAGTGCCAAGTACAGTGCTTTGTACACAGTAAGGGCTCTTTAATAAGTACAATGGATGGGATGATTGACTGCTGGCCTGGCAGAGTAAGTATGGTTGTATTCAAACTGGTTAAAGTGAAGGCCAGGTTCATGGCTGATGTGAGAAGGAGATAGGCATGTGTTGAAGTGCCATGAAATAATTCCATAAATAAATGCCACGTGATGGTGGCTATCTGTCCAGCTGTGTACACTCGCTGACCCACATTTGAATGTCTCCTTGCTCTCTCCCTGCTTAGGTCCAACTGTGCTGAAAACATCCGCAAGCATATCTTGCACACGGGCAAGCACGAAGGCGTGAAGATGTACAACTGCCCCCAGTGTGACTACGGCACCAACGTCCCCGTGGAGTTCCGCAATCACCTGAAGGAGCAGCACCCCGACATCGAGAACCCTGACCTCGCTTACCTGCATGCAGGTAAGACGTTCTCCTGTCTCAGCTCCGGCTCTGGCGCGGCTCCAGCTCAGCTCCAGCACGACCTCGGCTCCCGTGCGGGCTTGGCTCTGACACGATTCCAACTCCAGCTCCGTTCTGGCATGATCCCGGCCCAGGACTGTGGTTCCCACTGTCCCAGGCAGGATCTGCCCGGAGAACAACCCCTCCCCTCCTGGGGTTCCCTCTCCGATACCAGGGGGCACCTGGAGCTGTGGGATTTGAGAAGGGAAAGCAGAGAGTGGCTCGATCCTTTTCTCTAGGAGGTGGCAGTGGAAAGGAGGGGAAAGAGGGTGAGGTGGTGCCAACTGATCCAAGGCGAAGGCCACAGATAAGCCCGAGGGTAGGGATGGCACAAACCTCTATTGCCTGCCAGAGTTGCTAGAATGTGGCGAGCCGACTCGTTCATTGGTTTCTGTTGTCTGATCAAAGGGGTTGGAGGAGCTGCAACCCTCAGCCCATCACCTCGTCTGGCTAGGCTACCTCAGCAGCCCAGGGGCCCAGCCCGGGATACCTTTCTTATGCATCCCCTCTGCGAGGGCAATCCAAGAGGGCAAATTTGAGACAGTCTCTCTCTCCCTCTATCTTTTCCTGTCTCCAGTTTTTTCTCTCTCTCCATCTCTCTTGATGTCTCCCTCTGTGTCTCTGATTCGCAGTCAATCAGTCAGTCAGTGGTATTTATTGAGCGCTTACTGAGTGCAGAGGGAAGAGATTCCAGAGGCTCTGTGACTCAGTGCTGGCTCTTGGAAGTGGGAAGGAGCTGCTGTGGGGAAGTTGATCCCGGCCACCTCGGGGTCCGGCTCAAAACACAGGTGGGCCCTTTCTCTCAGGGCGAGGGATCCCCAGGCCGAGCCCCTTGTGCCCAGCTGCCAGGATTGTGCCCACAGAGACCCTCGCAGATGAGGCATTGCTTGTGTCACCAGCGTGGATATTGGTCAAGAACGTTGCCTCGTTGCTGCGAGGATGAAAGGTTGGTGTGAGCCAGGGTAGGCCTTGTGGGTCTGTGCTGTTGGGAGGCCTGCTCTTCCCCACCGCTGCCAACTCCAGGGAATGGTGAGTGGGATGGTCCCTCCCCACCAGGGCTGCCCCTGCAATGTTCGCCTCCTGCAGCACGTGGGCAGGGGCTGCTTTCCCACCTTTGCCAGGTGCCGGCCGGGCCCCAAGGGAAGGCCTGATGCTGAGGAGAAAGAGGCCCCTGGGCTCCACTCTGCAGGCTTCCTAAAAGCCTCCTGCCTCAACTAGGAGTAGATTCCAATTCAAGCTGACACTTTTTATTTACAGAGATTTTAGCACAGGTGTCAGCCATGCGATTTCATGAATCTGATGATGGGTGGGATTGTAAACTTTCAGGCGCTGATATAAAATCCCGGCAGTGTTTTATGCCCCGGCCTGAAGGAGTCTCTCAACCACATCCTCTAGCTCTACAATATTAATGTGTTGAAAATTTTGTGAGCCGAAATCCAGTGAATCAGGTTGCCCCGTTATTTGATAAAAGATTCTGATTCCTAGCAGGGAGAGATGGAGTTTCAGCTGGCTAGGACAGGAAGAAAGACCTGCCCTCACCAGGGCCAGGCTCAGGCTGCATCTCAAGCAGTCGAGAGCAGCTGCCCAGACAGGGCACTTGCCAACCAGCGGCTCTGAGGTTTGGGCATTTGTTGGTTGGGCCTGAGGTCGCTGTGCTGGGGGTGAACTCCCTGCTGGGTTGGGGCATCCGGATAGTTTCAGGCCCAGGGTGCCTGTCCTGCTGGGGGTCTGCCTGGAGAATGACTGTCCTGGTGTGGACCTCAGAGTCCATTTACCTCACCTCTTCCCTTTCCCTGGCAAAATTGCCACATCCTTGCCTTGACCCCACCCCCAATGCAGCACTGTGTGCATATATGATCATCCTACAGATTGACTTTAATAAAGACCATTGAAGAGTTCCGGTGTAGAGGCTTGTGGCATTGTCTTTGGACCACTTCTCCAGAATGCCCTCGGGCTCCTTTGCCATCCCTCCCGAGGGCACAGTTGATCGTCACTCCCACGTTTTGAATGTTAGAATGATAATTCATCATTAGAGAGATTCTGCCCTGAATCCTCAGAAATTCCTGAGATGGAGAGACTGTTGGTTCTCCCCTAGGTAAACCAATTATTTCGCCAAAAAACGAATCAGATGTGTGTGACATGATTGCCTTTGATACATCCATGCTGACTCACACCTATTAAATTGTACTTTTCCAAATGTATCATTAAGCACATCCATAAGTATCATCTCAAATTTATTTCCTAATATAGATGTTAGACTTTCAGGTCTATAATTTTCGGCTTCTTCCCTCTTTCTTTTCAACCCCGAGACTGGGTCTGTTGTTTTCCAATCTCCTGGAACTTCTCCCCTAACAAAAGGCTTCCTAAAATAATTAGTAGCTCAACAGTTTGATTCCTTAACCTCACCCGTCACCCATGGGTGACGGCCATTGTTTCCTGCCGCTGCGTCAACGTTCCTTTCCAAGAGCCGTCCGGACGCCTCCCCCCATCCTCCTTTGGGTCCGCTGTGTGAACAGGGGTTTAGGAATCCAGGTTGGAGTCCGCGGAAGGCTCTGACCTTCCTCGGACATTTGGCGGTGGAGGGTGGAAGAGGGTGGGCAGGGAGCCGAGGAATCATGGGTCAGAACAGGCTGAGATGGCCCTACTAATAACAATGGCATTTGTCAAGTGCTTATAATGTGCCAGGCACTGTACTAAGCTCTGCTAGGTTCTTCAATGGTCACAGCTCTGCTCCTCTGCACTTTACTCCCCCCCATGCCTCCCACCCACCTTCTCCAATTTGTCGACGGAGCCCATTGTCCAGCCTTAACGCCATCTGAGTTTGCCTCTCCCCCACTCAGCTGTCCTGCTGGTCCGTGGTCCCCGGGAGTCTGGAGGAATGGGGTCAGGTGCCAGGAGCCGGGTGTCCCAATGTCTTAAGCGGGAGCCACTGGCAGGCTGGGTGGATTCCATCCAGAGATCTGGCACAGATCCACCACAAGGACCAGCAGTCCTCTTTCTTCAGGCCCGGGGCCCTTAGTGAGCCCAGACAAAGGATGAAAGAGAATAATAATAATAATAATAATAATAATAATAATAATAATGGCATTTATTAAGCGCTTACTATGTGCAAAGCACTGTTCTAAGCGCTGGGAGGTTACAAGGTGATCAGGTTGTCCCCCGGGGGGCTCACAGTCTTAATCCCCATCTTCCAGATGAGGGAACTGAGGCCCAGAGAAGTGAAGTGACTTGCCGAAAGTCACCCAGCTGGCAATTGGCGGAGGCGGGATTTGAACCCATGACCCCTGACTCCAAAGCCCGGGCTCTTTCCACCGAGCCACGCTGCTTCTTTAATAATAATAATGATGGCATTTATTAAGCACTTACTATGGCACTGTTCCAAGCGCTGGGAGGTTACAAGGTGATCAGGTTGTCCCGTGGGGGGCTCACAGTCTTAATCCCCATTTTCCAGGTGAGGGAACTGAGGCCCAGAGAAGTGAAGTGACTTGCCGAAAGTCACCCAGCTGGCAATTGGCGGAGGCGGGATTCGAACCCATGACCTCCGACTCCAAAGCCCGGGCTCTTTCCACTGAGCCACGCTGCTTCTCTAATAATAATAATGATGGCATTTATTAAGCACTTACTGTGGCACTGTTCCAAGCGCTGGGAGGTTACAAGGTGATCAGGTTGTCCCACGGGGGGCTCACAGTCTTAATCCCCATTTTCCAGATGAGGGAACTGAGGCACAGAGAAGTGAAGTGACTTGCCGAAAGTCACCCAGCTGGCAATTGGCGGAGCTGGGATTTGAACCCATGACCTCTGACTCCAAAGCCCGGGCTGTTTCCACTGAGCCACGCTGCTTCTCTAAGTATGCTCTTGTGTGCTCATGGGTGCATGCGCACGCGCACACTCGTGCAGGCTTGCACACGGATGCACATCAATCAATCAATCGTATTTATTGAGCGCTTACTGTGTGCAGAGCACTGTACTAACCGCTTGGGAAGTACAAGTTGGCAACAGATAGCGACAGTCCCTACCCAACAGTGGGTTCACAGTCTAAAAGGGGCAGACAGAGAACAAAACCGAACGTATTTCGTCTTCCATGGAAATTCAACCAGATTTGAGGGAAAAAATCCTGGTCAAGGCCACCGCCTGCCGCTGTCTACCTTTCCTCCTTGGTAGCGTTTTGGGCCGAGCAATGACTGCCTCGGGCCACTAGGGGACAGTGTAGCGCACGGCAGCTGTGCACGAACCGTGCAGGCAGCAATGTGCTCAACTCCCCCCTAGTGGTCTGAAAGACTCATAGCTCCTCCCAGAGGGTCGGACTCTCTGCAGGCAGAGACCTTAAGCTTGGGAGTGGAGGGGATTCCCTAGGAACCCTTACTCTGAGGAGGGACTAGAATCACAGCCACTTGTTGCCAAAAGACAGGCTCTCCATCCCCTCGCCCCCTCCTACCTCACCTCCCTTCTCTCCTTCTCCAGCCCAGCCCGCACCCTCCGCTCCTCTGCCTCTAATCTCCTCACTGTGCCTCGTTCTCGCCCGTCCCGCCGTCGACCCCCGGCCCACATCATCCCCCAGGCCTGGAATGCCCTTCCTCCCAATATCCGCCAAGCTAGCTCTCTTCCTCCCTTCAAGGCCCTACTGAGAACTCACCTCCTCCAGGAGGCCTTCCCACACTGAGCCCCCTCCTTCCTCTCCCCCTCGTCCCCCTCTTCATTCCTCCCGTCTTACCTCCGTCCCTTCTCCACAGCACCTGTATATGTGTATATATGTTTGTACATATTTATTACTCTATTTATTTTACTTGTACGTATCTATTCTATTCTATTCATTTTATTTTGTTAATATGTTTAGTTTTGTTCTCTGTCTTCCCCTTCTAGACTGTGAGCCCACTGTTGGGTAGGGACCGTCTCTATATGTTGCCAACTTGTATTTCCCAAGCGCTTAGTACAGTGCTGTGCACACAGTAAGTGCTCAATAAATACGATTGTTGGATTCCAAATCCTAGACATTTAAAGGACCACAAAGGCAATGGCTCTTGACCATCCAGGAAACGACCTTCCACATGGGGTAGCCGAAAGTGGAGAGGATCAACCGCAATCCATTGGTGTTATCTCCATTGGGCACCTTTCCCCTGCCTTCTCCTTGGGCCTGTAGACCCAAGGAGAAGTTGTGTTGCCAAGCGCTTAGTACAGTGCTCTGCACACAGTCAGCACTCAATAAATACGATTGAATGAATGACTGAATGAATATAGACTTGGCTGGGGCTCTGACAAGGGGACTACCCAGCTATCTGGTTGTATAGTAGACGGTCAGGTCCACACCTGTCTACATGTTTTGTTTTATTGTGTGTCTCCCCTTTCTAGACTGTGAGCCCGTTGTTGGGTAGGGGCCGTCTCTATATGTTGTCGACTTGTATTCATTCATTCATTCAGTTGTATTTATTGAGCGCTTACTGTGTGCAGAGCACTGTACTGAGCGCTTCGGAAGAACAAGTCGGCAACATATAGAGATGGTCCCTACCCAAACACGGTCTCACAGTCTAGAAGGGGGAGACAGACAACAAAAGAAAACTTCCCAAGCGCTTAGTACAGTGCACACAGTAAGCGCTCAATGAATATGATTGAATGAATGAATGAATCCCCTGCCCAGTCCTGGATAAGGGAGCTGTCCTTAGCCAACTTTGCTCTGTGGGGAAGTTGGAAGGGCAGGAAGAGAATCATCAGTCTGGTCCTTCTCAGGTACACAGTTTGGATGGAGCGCTGGAGCTCGCTAGGAATGATCTAATTGACTCTTGATTTGCCTGAGCCAGCCAATTCATGGTGAGGTTTGTGTGGAGAGCAAAGTCCTAAATGAGTTCCACAGTGGAAGATTTAATTTTTTAAATCATGGTAAATTTAGGGTTCAGGAGCATTCCCATTTCAGTTTGCCGAGCAGTGAGTAGAATGGTTTCTGAGAAGACATGGGATTCCTCATCTCTGGACCCTGCATCTCTCTGTCCACTGCTTGGGGCTGCTTTGATTATCTTTTCCCATTCCCCTCCTTCCCATCCCCCCAACCCTGGAAAGCATTAAAATTAAGCAGAAAGAAAAAAGCCCAGATAATGAAAGTGTACACTCTTTCCATCTTATTTCTTCTCGTAATTTTAAAGTTAATAACCAAGAAAATACCGTCATGCTCTGCATGTTAACCATGTGAAATAAACTCAGCCATTTTAGGATTTCAACAATATGAAGGATAAAAGAATGATGTGCTCGTCTTGTTTAAGCCTTTCTGTAGTCTATTTCCATTTCTTTTTTTTTTATTATTTTCCAAGTAGGAATAAAAAAAACACTTAAACACATTATTTTTTAAACTAAAAATCCATCAAGGAAAAGTAGTCACTTAAACCGTCGAGTGGCTTTTACGGGAGCAGAATAGAGCTTGGGTCCCAGCTAGATAAAATGGCATTTGTGATGGGTGGTCTAGTTCTTTATAGAAAGCTTCAAACAGGCTCACTCTTGTCACAGCTCTTAGTGCCAGTCTTTCAATAGCGAGTCAGATTGATTGACAGGCAGTCATTCTCTCCTTTTGTGAAGAATCATAATTTTAGTGTGTGCTTGAAATAAAACCCAGCATAAATGGTTTTCTGTTTGTACAGGGAATGGCAAGTCTCCTTGGCATCCGTTGTAAAGTAGCTCGGGTTGCCTGGAAAATCGAATTGGGAAAAGTTAGCCCACGTGTGTCTCCCCCTCGGGCCATTCTTTTCTGAGGCTCAGTCTTGCCACCTTCACCCGCTCGCCCCTGAATCCTCCAGACTGAAATTCCACCCCGTGGGTGCCTGATGGTCTGGTCTAGTGAAACTCGGGGCTGGAGCAGCGAAGGGGTCCTTCTCCTGCCTGTCCCCAGGCACATATTCATCACTGTAAATGAGGGCTTTATCACTGGGGCTCCCTACCTTGAGGAGTGTTGAAGTTTCCCTTGCAGCAACCTCGGTGGCTTGCAGGTACCTCTGCTGAGTGGTTCCCTTCTCAGCTTCTCCCCTAGTCTGCAGGTGCCTCCGGTGAGTGGATTTCCCCCTCTCAGTTTCCCCTTCTCAGCTCCTCCGCTGGCCATCATATACCGCCGGGGAGTAGTTTCCCTCTGCAGCTCTTCTTTGGGCTCGTGGAAGCTGCTGGTTCCCCTGGCAGCTTCTCCTCTGGCCAGCAAGTACTGTGGGTGAAACCTGAGGGGATGAGTGTTCACTATGAATCCCACGCAAAGTAGGGGCAGTGGATCTTCCCCAGCGCAGACGTTTTGCCTGAAAATACCGCTCCTACCCAGCAGCTAATTCACATCTTGTTTGTGACACCAGCAGCCCCTTCTCTCTAAGACAAAATGTTTGTCCCAGGACTTTGGGCCCCAGAAAGGCAGGGAATAGAAGATGCAGACCAGAATGCCAAATGGAATAGAAGATGGTGGACCAGAGGGCCAAAGGGAATAGATGATAGTAGGCCGGAAACCCAAAGGGACTAGAAGGTGGTGGACCAGAAGTCTAAAGGGAATAGACGGTTAGGTAGTGTTCCTAGGAGAAGGGGGTGGTCCACAGTGTCAAAGCCTGCTGGGGAGGCCTAGGAGGATTAGGATGGATTTGGATTTGGCAAGGAGGAGGTCATTGGTGGCCTTAGAGAGAGATCAGTTCCAGTAGAGCAGCAGGGACACTTGGTCAACGAAAGGAAGTGGAGGCACCGGGTGTAAATGACTCGCTCAAAATGATAAGTTCCTCTAGGCAGCAAACTCATTTGTAGGCAGGTAATGTGCCTACCAACTCTGTTGTACCCTCCCAAACACTAGTGCAGTGCCCTGCAAGCAGAAAGTGCTCAGTAAATGCTATTGATTAATTGATTGAGGAGTTTGGAAAGGAATGGTAGGAGGGAGATGTGGCGATCACTGGAGGGGGCTGTGGGGTTGAGTGAAGAAGAGAAGCTCCTCAGGACCAGGGGCCCAGAGCTACAGCCCAGAGGACGTCCAGATCACTCTGAGTCCAGTAGGACTGGTGGAGGAGGGGTGTCACCAGTTCCCCGGGGGACAGTGACTTGATCCTTGGCTTACTGATGAACTCAGGGGCAAAAGCATCAGAGTAAACACTCGATAAAAGACCAGGGATTGAGTTGCATCCCGGGAGGTAGAAGGTAGAGGGGTCTGTCACGGTGGGAATGGGAGTTCCTCAAGCTCGTTTAGTGGCCTGACGCGAGAGGCATCTGACCCGGTCACTGGGCATCACTCTCTGCTGGAGAGAGCGCCAGGCCCGTCACTCTCCCACTCCGAAGAACTCGAGATTGGGAGATGGGATCGTCTCCTCCCGTCCTGTTTTGTGCGTATTCCTCAAGGTGCGGTGTTTCATCCACCTGACCAGAATTTAGGGAAATCACTCAGACAGGGAGGGCTCTCGGGCTTGGCATTCTTTCCTGGGAGAGGAAAGTTCACTGGTGGTTTTGTATTTAAAAGGCTCATTCATCTGCATCGATGTTTAAGTTTGTTATAGATCCTTAGCTGAAAAGTACAGTGCATCACCGACCGTGCTCTCACCAGACAGCAATTGATAAAGCATCCATGCAGAAAGTGTCAGAAAAGGTTAATATTTGTTGATTCTTGGGGTTTCGATCACCGTGGTTTCACCGTCCTCGATGCCTGACCGCTGGCAGGGGGCTCTGTATCCTTGCAGGTTGCACACTAGTTTAGATTACAGCCCAGGCCACTGTTCCGGCCCCAAGGGACGGCGGATATTTAATTTCACATGAAAAGCGGTGTGCATGCAGCCACCATTTATACTTGTGCCTGGAACTTAGCATTCCGACATGAAACACAAGGGCAGCACTTAAAAGCGAAAAAAATACCCTTACATTGCAGACGACAGTTACATTTACCCTTTTCATCCACTTAACTCTGTGCTATTGATCTGAGGGAAGGGGCCCTAGCCAGAGAGAGCTGGAATTATGAGCAGTGGAGGGCATGCTTCTCCAAACTCAGGAGTCTATAATTAACCAGGGGGGCGGTGGTAGTTGTAACCTGTGCTCAGTTTCAAAGGAGTTAAACAAAATGGAGGGCGGGGGGCTTCAAAGGCCACCTGAGGCTGGACTGCCTTGAAGTATTATAGGACATGGACTGCGTTCAACCTGATTAGCTTTTATCTACCCCAGTGCTGAGTAATAGCGTCTGGGACATAGTAAGCGCTTAACAGACGCCGCTAATGAAAAAGCAGGAGTCTGCGCTCTGGGTACGCTTTTGGTTAAAAGTCAGGTGGGCCCTCGAGCCGCCCGCCAGTGTCTGCCGGCATGTCCCTGGCCCCGGGGGCAATTTGGGCCTTCCTCTGATGGCCTGGAGCACAAGCAAATTGCCAGCACGGGCAGCTCTGTGTGCGGCGGGGGAGTTGTGTGCCCCACGAGGTTCATCGCCGGCCTGTCCGGGAAGGAAATTTAAGAATTTCTTGGTAGAAAATTCTGACTAAAGCACTGAGAGCTTTCTTCCCCCCACCTCCCTCCTTCCTTCCCTCCTCCCACTCCCCCAGACTACGGACTGGGATCCAGACCACTGCTCCTTCCGGGTTCTTCGATCAGTCAGTCCAACAGTGTTATTTATTGATCTATTTAATCAATGGTATTTATCGATTGATTTAATGCAAGACTGCGAGCCCCATATGGGACTGGGAATGTTTCCAACCTGAATAGTATTGAACTAATAGGTGCTGAATTGGACCTTCCAAACGCTTAGTACAGTGCTCTGCACACAGTGAGCGATTGCATAAATGAATCATCATCAATCGTATTTATTGAGCGCTTGCTATGTGCAGAGCACTGTACTAAGCGCTTGGGAAGTACAAGTTGGCAACATATAGAGACAGTCCCTACCCAACAAGTGGGCTCACAGTCTAAAAGAATGAATGAATGAATGAATGAATGAATAACTATTATCTACCCCAGCGCTTAGTACGTACAGTGCCTGGCACATAGTAAGCACTTAACAAATATCACAGCTATTATTATTGTTGAGTGCTTACTCTGTGCAGAGCACTGTAGTAAGCACTTAGAGTCCTGCTTATATCTGAGACTCTAGCTGAGAGGTCTTATTCCGCAGGAAACGGGATTTGTTCGTGGAAAAAAACATAATGAAAATTCTTCGATAAGAAACGATTTACTTTTCCCGGCAGAATAAATTGCATAGTATTCTCCAAACACACTGTAGATCTCCTCATGAGACTGCTACATTTTTTTTTGAAGGGGGGTGGTGGTGGTGTGTGTGTGTGTGTGTGTGTGTGTGTGTGTGTGTGTCTGTTTCCAGACAGCTTTACCCATTTTATTGTACTCATTTAGAGGAAGGAAAAACAGTTTGTCTCCTTGAAAGGCAAGAGAACGTTGACTGTAAAACCACTTTCATAGCTGAAATCCTATTATAATGTAGAGCAACCCAAATTCTAATATGGAAAGAAAGGGTCCTGGAGAAAAATCCTGAAACGTGGTACAAAAGTCATTGATAATAAGAAATATCCTGCATAAAGTTTTGAATTTTCTGATCATTTTGCGGAAAGATCAGACCGAGTTTATTTTGTTAAATAAGAAAAGCCAAGTAAGAGAGCACACGGGCACTCCGGGGGCTCAGTGTTCACACTCTGCCCCGACTTGCTCCCCAGATTCTCGTGTTTTTCTGCCCGGCTTTGAATTCTTGCCCCGCTGACATTGACAGTCGGAAGTCACGGGCACACAGCCTGTTTCCCACCGTGTAACCATTTCACAGACATCGACCTATCCTGGGTACACGGCCCTTCTGTTGGCAGGACCGTGCCATCGATGGCAGGATCGCGTGACCGCAGGTTGGCACATGCATCGGACCTCGCGGACAGCAGGACCATGCGACTATAGGGGCCATTGACCAGCAAGACCAAGTGAGCCTTTTGCATTCCTCTTCCTGCCGACGGCACTCAGTGACAGGTGTTCCCAACACTTCATTTCATTCCTAAAATTAGAAGTCACTGCAACGCCCGGCCGGTTGGACTTGGGGGCTGCTCGCTCCCCTCCAAATTGGCCATTACCGCAGGTAATGACGGATGTGTTGGGAGAATTTTAACAGATGATTCCCTGGGAATTATCAATTAATTAACTGGGCAATTAAGGGCTTACTTCCAGCAGTTAGCAGCCAAATCAAGGGGCAGAAAACCCAGTCTCAGAGCTTTTGGAGGATCCCAGGTTTTAGAGCAAACTGGTGGAGAGGAAGAGGAGCCCATCTCTTCCGCTGCAGCTCAGGGGAAGTAATGCCCATGGGGCTCGCGTCGGCTCCCCCGTGACTGCCTGAGGAACCAGGAAGCCAAGTTGGATCCCATTGCAAATCCTGTTGGTTTGGCATTGAATGTCTAATCTAATCCTCCTATAGAGTTTTGACTTACCTCCCCTCAAAGGAGGTATTTGGGCTGCTCTGAAACTTTGGAGCGATGTCCCCACAGACATAAAAATGGTGTTTGGGGGTGGAGGGGGTACATGGGGGGCAGGAGAGAGTGGGGTGTGGTTCATGACTATCTCTTGTTACTAGTTCAGGCCTGTCTCTTCCTCCCCAAATCCTTTACCCACAACCGTGTGCCAACTACACGTTTGTGCACTCACAACCTCCCGTACCACTTCTACACAGCATGGCCTCGTGGAAAGAGCACAGGCCCGGGAGTAAGAGGACCTGGGTTCTAAACCCTACCCCACCAGGTACCTGCTGTGTGACCTTGGACAAGGCACTTAACTTCTCTGTGCCCAGTTCCCACACCGGCAGAATGGGGATTCAGTACCTGTTCTCTCTCCTACTTAGATTGTGAGCTTCATGAGGGTCCTGAATATCTTGTATCTACCCCAGCACTTAATAGATACACAGTAAGTTTTTTTGTTTTGTTTTTTATGGTCTTTGTTCAACACTTATTATGTGCAAGGCACTGTACTAAGTGGCGAGGTAGATAAAAGGTTATCAGGTTGGACACAGTCCCTGTCCTACATGGGGTTTACAGTCTTAATCCCCATTTTACAGATGAGGTACCGGAGGCGCAGAGAAATGAAGCAACTTGCCCACAGTCACACAGCAGACAAGGGGAAGCAGCGTGGCTCAGTGGAAAGAGCACAGGCTTTGGAGTCAGAGGTCATGGGTTCAAATCCCGGCCCCACCACTTGTCAACTGTGTGACTCTGGGCAAGTCACTTCACTTCTCTGGGCCTCAGTTACCTCATCTGTAAAATGGGGATGAAGACTGTGAGCCCCCCGTGGAACAACCTGATTACCTTGTATCTACCCCAGCGCTTAGAACAGTGCTTTGCACATAGTAAGCGCTTAACAAATTCCAACATTATTATTATTATTATTAAGTGGCAGAGCCGGGATTTGAACCCCGGTCGTTCTGACTTGCAGGCCCATGATCTCAACATTAGGCCAGGCAACTCATAAACACTATTATTATAATAATATTATCATTAATAAAAGTAGTGACCGATAGACCCTCCTATTGTAGCAGTCGGCTTCTCCTTCTCCCTCCTTTCTGGCAGTTACTTCAGTGTCTGGCTCCCCTGCCAGCCAGGTTGTAAGTTTCTTGAGGGCAGGGATCAGGTCTGCTCATTAGGACGATGGCAGTCTTTAGTGGCCGAACCAGGAAGCTCTGGCAAGGATCTTGCTGGCAATGGTAATGATGAGCTGCCTCATGACGCGTCACAGTCTGATCTGTCGCTTTTCTTCTTGAAGATAGTGATGATGTTAGCATTTTTGAGATGATGTGGCCTCTCCCGTATGTTGAGGAGGAGCTCCTCCCCCCCTGCCCTGTTCCTCAATCCCTCCGGGGCCAGGGGTAATGCCTTCCAGGCCGGGTGCTTCATGGCTCTAACTGCTGCGGTGACATCCTCAGCCACTACGACAAATGACAACATGCCAGCCTGGCCCGTGTTTGCATGTTGGAAGGTTCCCTACATTTTGCAATCTTCAGTACTCCCGTCTTCAGTACTTGAAGCTGTGCTGTGAAAAATATTCAAGCGCTCTTGCCCTCTCTTTAGGATGCCCTCTTGGTGGGTCATGAGGCTAGAGCCACCTTCTCCAGAGCTCTTCTTCAGAGCTGCCTCAGGGATGGCATGAACAGGACTGTTGCAAGTCCTTCCATGATGTGTAGAAATTCTTGGTTTTGGGGACTTCTGCCTAGTCTAGACTGTGAGCCCGCTGTTGGGTAGGGACCGTCTCTATATGTTGCCAACTTGTACTTCCCAAGCGCTTAGTACAGTGCTCTGCACACAGTTAGCGCTCAATAAATACGATTGATTGATTGATTGGTCCTGGATCTCTTATGCTTTGGCGTCTCACCCCCCAGTCATGCATGCTCTTTAAGATGATTTGCATGTTGCGATGAGGGTTTCTGTAAGCCTTATTAATAATCAGGGCAGGGAATATCGCTGTTTATTGTTGTGTTATACTTTCCCAAGCTCTTAGTACAACAGGTGCTCTGAACACAGTAAGAGCTTAATAAATATGACTGAGTAAATGAGTGACTAATCATCATCCTCCTCTTCCTCCTCATCATTGTGGTATTTGTCAAGCGCTTATAATGTGCCAAGCACTGTACTAAGCACTGGGGTAGATACAAGATCATCAGGTGCCATATGGGGCTCACAGTCCAAGTAGGAGGCAGCACCGGTTTTGAATCCCCATTTTGCAGATGAGGCAACTGAGGCCCAGAGAAGTTAAGTGACTTTCCCAAGGTCACACAGAAAAGTGGTAGAGCCAAGATTAGAACCTAGGTCTTTTGACTCCCAGGATCGTGCATCTTCCACTAGGCCATGCTGCTTGCCTTGCTGTACTCTGAGTCCTGGAGGTGCTGCAA
Source organism: Tachyglossus aculeatus (assembly GCF_015852505.1). Lineage (NCBI taxonomy): Eukaryota > Metazoa > Chordata > Mammalia > Monotremata > Tachyglossidae > Tachyglossus > Tachyglossus aculeatus. The sequence goes on from NC_052100.1 coordinate 30,601,397, forward strand.
GTAGACTATCTCGGAGTCATTTGTAGCAAAGTAGTCTGAATTTGATGCCATCCACTAGTGAGCCCAGTTTAATTGGGTGTGGTGGGGGACGTTTAGGGACCCCCTTCTCTAGTACCCTTTCCCATCACCCTGGCAGATTTGATTTCTGCCTCCAATCTCCACATGGTCCAAGTAAACACCCTCCCTCTTCCTCCTTTCTCTGACGTGTTTCTTTTCCCTGGATTGACTTCTTTAACTTCCTCCAACTCCCTCTCACTCCTCCTCCCTCCCCTTCTCTCTTTCTCTCTCTCTCTCCCTTCCTCCCCCTCACCTCTCGGTCTCTCCGTCTCTCTCTCCCTCTCTCTCTCTTTCTCTCTGATTAAATACTTTTATTCGGAAGGTTTGAAGATTAGAGTCTTTAGCACCTTAGATGCCTGCCACCGTGCCACTGGCCATATGCCCTGGATTCGAGGTGCTCTGGCCTTTGCGATCTGAGAAATAGATTTTGCTCTCCTCCCAGCCCGTCTGCTCTTAGCCCAGATGGCTTCTGCAGAGTCCTAAGTCCAGAAAAAAATTATGCCATTCGCAAGATAATGTTCTTCTCTCAGAGCAAGGTATATCCTCCTCTTCCCCAGCGGCTGATTCTTTTACGACGCGGGTTATAGGGACATAGCTCACCGTTAAATGTCACAACCCGCGGCCGGCGTGCAGTCCGGAAAGCCGCGATTCCTCACCGTTCACGCGGCACCCACTCCCAGGCCTCATTACCGAGATGGCTCAGCGTCGCCATAAAACAACAGGCTCCAAGTGGACCTCTTCCCTGGCTCATTTTTTGTCTTCTTCCCGGTATTTTCCTCCCCAACTTTTCACCTGAGGCCATCACTTTGGAAGTTGCAGTTCTGCCTTAGTCATTGGCCCAGTTAGCCCAGGAGATTCAGTGAAGTAGAACTTGGCATTCCATACCGAACTTCATTATTTCATTATTCCTAGTCTGGTCGTTCTGGTGGATTTGGGGTTTTTTAGGAAGATTTCATTTTCTGCTTACCTTCCCCCTGCTCAGCTAACCACCAGCATTTGCGCGTATTTTTGTCATCGTTGTCAAAGGGCTTTAGAACACACATCATTTCACCGTGTGTGTGTGTTGTTCATTGACTAATTACCTAATTACCTGTAGCTCTGCAAGGTTTTTATTCTTAATAAACTCAGGGAATGAGAGAAGTTCCAAATAAGATGGAGCTTGGAAATGCATCTTGTGCAGGCTGAATCAGGGGAAGCATTTCAGAAACGAAAGCAGGCATTGAGAAGATGTTGGTGTGCCAAGAATCAGGGTCATTGGCATGCAGAGGTCTTGTTCCCAGATGCAAAGGACAGAAGTAGAGCCAGTGACCTGTCCATCTCATGGACACTTTTTGGCTGAGGGAGGATCTTTGTGTGCCCTTTGCTATAGGCAGGGAAAGGAACCGAGAGGAGAGATTAGTCAGGGGAGGCTACCTGGAGGAGATGTGATTTTAGTAGGGTTTTGAAGATGGGGAGAGTGATGGCCTGTCAGAGGAGAAATGGGAGGGAGAGCCTGAGCAATGGGTCAATAGTGAGAGAGATGAAGTGAGGCTCAGTGAGTCGGTTGGTGTAAGAGCAGCGAAGTGTGCCAGCAAGGTTGTATTGAGAGGGAAGCGAGGTTAGGGAGGGGGAGAGAGCTGATTGAGTGCTTTAAAACCCATGGGGAGGAGTCTCTGCTTTATTCAGTAAAGTATAAAGATATATATATATATAGATAGATAGATAGATAGATATCTTGTGTACCTATATATATATGTACATCAGGACACAAGAAGTGGAGTACCCAGGTGCTCAAGTTTGTAGAAGTCCAGAAGTGGCAGTTGAGTCAGGGGGAGATACAGTGGGAGGATGAGATTAATCAGGGAAGGCATCCAGGAGATGGGCTTCTGAAGGGCCTGAAGATGGGGGAGAACAGTGGCCTGCTGGATGTGAAGGGAAGAGAGATTGATGTAGTGGGGGCTTAAGATGGAACCGGGTGGGGCTCCCGCAGTCCTGGACCCCGAGCCCCAGCAGGCAGTCAGCGGTTTGTGCTCTGGTACGACTGTCCATCTCCTGCCTGTTGGTCAACTTTCTGCTATATCTAATGGAACCCTCCTACTGCGTCCTAATTATCTTCCCACACTGTATCAAGGATGATTTTGCTTTAATTAAAGGGGTTCAAACCCAGCCATCTACAGCATTAGGGAATGCATTTAGTGGACCAGCAGTAAGTGAAAGTCTTAAATAGGCAATTTGCTGCCTCTGTCAGCCAGCTAGCTATCGGAGATATTTTCAGAAGCAGAATTTGATGCTCCCTGCTGGAGTGGGAGAAAGACTGAGGCGTTTGAAATCCCAACCAGAAAACCGTAGTACGTTTCTCATTGTCTGAAATGAGCTGGCTTACCTAACAGTATGCTGTGTTTCTAAAAGTCCAAAAGGATTTTCTTAGTTGGTCTGAAGTACCCAGAGCATTCCTTTCTGAGGAAGCCCCTATGGTCTTCCCAGTACAGCCTCTCCAACAGAGCTCCCCGCACAGACCCCCAGGGCACCGCATGCGGAGTTATGTTCCGGCTGGGATTCTAATTTAAAGGATTACCCTGCTCCTGTTTAATCTTTGTTTTCGTTCCGTGTAAAATTATAAAATTGCCACTCTAAACCCCTGATGGTTTTTCAAGAACCGCTGCATGATTATGCCGTTGCAGGTGACGAATGATGCCATTTTAAACAAACCTTTTCCTGATGGATATATAAGTTAGAAAGACTTGGGCAGAGGAAAATCTAACCTGGCTTAGCCATCCTCTTCCATTGTCTTACTTTTGTAGGAATCAATGTTTCCCAATGGCCACCAGACAACAGAGCCACCTATCCTGTTCTCTCCCGAATAGGGATATGGTTTCAAGATAGTGGAATTTTTGGGGTTCTCCAGAGGTGGGGCCCTCCCTGGGGTCAGAGCTCTCTCTCTAGGGGCCAGGCTGTACAAGGATGAGGCTCTCTCCTGGAGCTGGGTGTGGGGGTCTCTCTGGGGCCCGGCTCACTTCTGGTTCAGGGCTCTATCCCGGGACCTTCTCGAGGCAAGGCTCTCTCTGGAGTGGTATGAAACAAACAGCTTGATCAAGGACTCTCACTAGGTGCAGGCTGTGTCTGGGGGTTGCACCACTGTGGGGATTTGGTCTATGCAGACGGGGCCCACCGCTGGTGATCTCACCCCAAATTCCTGCTGAGCCCCCCAGGCCCAGGCCTGCCTGATTAGTGGCATCTTGGTTCCCTCCCTGGTTCTGCTTCGTGGTCATTCTGAATGACCGCACCCCCATCCGCCTTTGCCTGCCCTCACCTGGGCATTCTTCAGAGCCCTGGTTGCCAGTGCTGTTTGCTTGAGAATTGAAATCGGGCCAGTCATTCATTCAATCATATTTATTGAGCACTTTCTGTGTGCAGAGCACTGTACTAAGTGCTTGGGAAGTACAAGTTGGGAACATATAGAGACGGTACCTACCCAACAACGGGCTCACCATCTAGAATCCAAGAATCCCCCTGGCCAGGGCCCTGAACATTTCTGTTTGATTGGAAATGGGGTGGATTCCCACTTCCCCTTGGTATTCTCTTCTTCTCTGACAGGTAAACAAATGTCGATAGGGGGTTGGACTGCAGGCCCTGCCTCCTCCATTGAAATGATCGATCTCGGTTGCATTATGGCAAACGTGGCCTTGTGCTAGCTGGCTCTTTGTCAGTGAACGATCGGGGGAGTCGGGTTGCTCTTTCTCCTCCCTGTCCGCTTCCTACTGCATCAGCCTGGCCAGACGGCCTGAGCCCTGCTCTGCTCTGCTCTGCAGCAGACCCCGCAGCCCAAAGCAGGAGAGGAGTGTCAGCCTCCGGCTGGGATTCCCATTTTAGGTGCCCCCTCTGGCTCCCTGCCCCCAACTCCCATCCTTCCCACATCGCTGGTTCTTTCACCTGCAAACCTTTGACACTGGAACTCCAGGACATGAGAGTCAGTGGTGATGGGACTCCTTGGGCTCACTGTTCTCAAGACCTTCCCTCAAGCTCTTTGTCTCCCGGTTTGGATTGGGTGGTGCTGAGCTTAAGGAGACCAGGGTGTGGCACCTTGCCACCGCTGCCTCTGCCAACCTCTACCACTTACTTGCTTCCTGTGGAGCCCACCCAAACCTCCGTCTCCTTCCTCAGGCTTCCCTGGCACAGACTGTCTGGGCGGGATCTTCCCAAAGGGCAGGACCAAAGGGGCCACCCCACAGTGCAGTGGGTCCCATTTGGGGCATCTGGTGGTGTGACCAGGGGCGTTTGTTCCCTGCCCAATCCCGCTCACCCACCCGGAGACTCATGCAGGATAGTCTTCTGTCCCTGCCAGCCTCACAGAGTCAGAGAGGCATGTTAGCACTCCTCTTGCCTTAAAGTAGCTTTGAGTATAATTTTTTCCTATCTTGTTTTATGGAAATTGTTTCATTTACAGGGGACAAGTAACAATGTAACTACAACTGTAATTAACCACAAGAGCCATTATAAAAATGGAGCAGCAGAATAGCCTAGGAATGGATATACCCTAGAGCTAGTTTTGAATCAGAAATAAATTTAGCACCAGGCCTCTGACTGCATTTTCTGAATCCGTTCTGAGAAGTAAATCATTTCAGGAGAAGGTAACCAAGGACGTATATCTCTTCCACTTCAAGTAAAGCATAAATGCCGGGTCTCCCAACAGAAGTGCCCATGACCACCACCACCAAACTCTGGGGCCTCATTCCCCGTTCTTCAGAGGTTGTCCCCTGTGGTCTGCAGATCTTGGGCACTCTCCATGGGCTGGACTGGAAGCTGCTCAGGGGCCTGGACCATCTGGCAGCCCAGGAAAGAGCCAAGGTGGCCATAGATCGGAGTGGCCCAGAGTCGACAGGTCTGCCTCCATCTGAGCCACCTTTCCCAAACCAGCCTCGATTCTTCCAGCAGACCCTGATGCTCCTAAGCACAGAGGCCCCAGCACACCTCTCGAGAGATGCTGGGTGCTTTTCTTGGCCTTTCTCTGCTCCCTGCTCATTGTGGGATCCTTAAAGAACCCCCGTTTGGTTAGGAAACAATGGGAAGATTTTAGGTGAAATAGATTTACTGATCCTAACATGTTGTCTGCACAATTCCCGGTGGATTCTGGTTTGGTGCCTTTCAGGGGCATTTAGGTTGGGCAAAATGTGGTCTTAGTGTGTATGCAAAGGGAATTCTGCACCTGAGGGAGTGCTGAGCGAGCTCATGATTTGATTAGCATGTCCAGAACTGGGGAAGTGGTGTGGCATAGTGGAAAGAGCCCGGGCCTAGGAATCAGAAAACTTGGGCTCTAATCTATGTTAATATTATTATTATTTATTGTTGTTTTTACTACCAGAGTTGGTTTCTGTGAAACATGCTTCTAATGGAAGCAGAGTGATGGCCACAAGTGATCTCCCCAAGAGCCATGTTTGGGTTCCACCCAGGCTGGCAATCGAGCTTGGCCATGTGGGTATGGAAGGGGCCTTAGGGGGAAGGGGGTGGACCGAGTTCAGCAGGATCCAGCATAGGTCTGTCTGGGCAGAGCTTCATTTGAGGAATTCAGATTGCCCTCTGCGGGGAGGGGCTGTCACCTGCCAGTTAGTGCCGTCCGATATCCTCAGGGAAAGGATTTGGGCTATTATTTTTAATTTTTTTATGGTATTTGTTAAGCATTTACTATGTGTCAAACAATGTTCTAAACCCTGGGGCAGAAACAACTTAATCAGGCCAGACACGGTTCCTGTCCCGTATGGGACAGGAAGGTCTAAGTAGGAGGGAGAAGAGGTTTTTGAATCCTCATTTTACAGTTGAAGGAACTGAGGCAAAGAGAAGTTAAGTGCCCCAGGACCACAACATCTTAATCCACCAGCCTTCCCGAACAGCTTGAAGAGCCCCAGCTCCCCATCCTCAAGTGTCCCAACCCTCTGGTTTCCCAGCAACCCAGGCCCAAGCCCCCAGTGCCAAGGATCCAGTGCCCAAGTCCCCAGGGTCAGACAGTATTGCTCAGAAAATGTGACTCTGGGTTGGGCATGTGGCCCTGGCAGAAGCAGCATGGCGTAGTGGATAGAGCAGGGGCTTGTGAGTCAGAAGGTTGTGGGTTCTAATCCCAGCTCCTCCACTTATCTGCTGTGTGTCATTGGGCAAGTCATCTAACTTCTCTGTGCCTCAGTTACTTCATCTGTAAAATGGGGATTGAGACTGTGACCCCATGTGGAACAGGGACTGGGTCTGACCCGATTTCCTTGTATCCACCCCAACGCTCAGTGCAGTGCCTTGCACATAGTGCTTAGGAAACACCATAATTATTAATTATTATTATTATTATATGGGACCCCATACTTCATTGGAGACATTCAGGCAGCTCCACCTGGTTTTCACTCCAGGGTGGTTGGATGGCTAAACAGGAGGGAAGGAAGCCCTACTCACCCAAACGCAGACGGATCCGAGGCCCGCCCCCGTAATGCACAGATGTTCTCCGTTTGCTTTGATTCTTGGAAACAGCCATCTGAACAGCTACTGCAGTCATCATCCAGGCCATCAGCAAAGTCATCAAATGGATCAGAAAGCAAACAAGTTACATTAAAAATGCATAAACACCAAGCTTTAAACAAAGCACTAATTGTTTCAGTGAAACCTAGCATGGGAAAGAACGATTCCTTGGCTTTGGATCTGGTCATTCCTGCATTGGTTGGCACTGAACACTAGTCAGTGGAGCACTGGAGTACTAGGGTGCTGAGCGCGGGGGCACTGGAGCACTAGGGCGATAGGTGCTGGGGGCTGGACACTGGGGCACTCGGGGTACCCTGCATTTCTCATGGGCAGTTGCTTTGTGTTCCTTAGAAACATCATTTAATGGCGCAGGTCACCATCGAAATTTCCCTGCTTCGGCCCAGCCCTACAAGGGCTTCTTTCGTCTCATTCCCTTGACTGTGATGTGGCTGAGTGTGGGCCCAGCAGCCAGTGAGCAGGAATAAACGTTCCTAGTGAGGAGCTCAGCCATTTTACGGCCCGAGGACCTGAAGATAGCCTCCCAACTCCTAGTCCCGGTTCCTGGCTAGGCCTTGCCCATCCCACACTGTCTTCTGCTCTGCAGGCACACTTCCTGAAGCGGCGTGGCTCAGTGGAATGAGCCCGGGCTTTGGAGTCAGAGGTCCTGGGTTCGAATCCCACCTCCACAAATTGTCAGCTGTGTGACCTTGGGCAGGCCACTTAACTTCTCTGTGCCTCAGTTATCTCACCTGTAAAATGGGGATTGAGACTGTGAGGCCCCAGTTGGGACAGAGACTGCGTCCAACCCAATTTGCTTGTATCCACCCCAGCGCTTAATACAGTGCCTGGCACATAGTAAGCCTTAACGAATACCATAATTATGATTATGATTATTGTTATTATTATTCCCAAATCCCCACCACATCTTGGACTCCACGCGCGCACCCCCCAGGCTCCGGCCACTGCTAAGACCTGAAGGTCAAAGATCCTCCATAGCTGTACTGGTGCCAGGGCCCTAACAGGATTCTTCTGTTTTTGAGGCTGCTTCTCAGGGTCCCAGGTTCCAAAAAGCCCTTCCTGAGGAGAGCAGCCCCCTTCCAACTCGGCTCCCTGGAGGAATCCCCCAAAGTGCTGGATGGTCAGGTCAATCAATCAATCAGTGGTACTTATTGAGCACTTACTGTGTGCAGAGCACTGTTCTAAGTGCTTAAGAGAGCACAGTATGCAGAGTTGGTAGACACATTCCCTGCCCACAGGAGCTTACAGCCTAAGTCAGCGTGGGAGGGGCCCAATCAGAGTAAAGTAGGGCCGAGAGGTCAGCCCAAACCACTCGATCTATCATCATCATGGTATTTATTGAGCACTTACTGTGTGGAGAGCATTGTACTAGATGCTTGAGAAAGATCTAGTTCCTAGTCACACTGCCAGGCTGGAAAAGGTGGCGTGGAATCGGAAGCTGGAGTCACTTCTGGTCCTCCGGGAAACACTTGAGTTGTGTCACAGTAGGCAATATTGCTCACCTTTGACTTCGACAACACCTCTCTTGACAGTAAGGTCCTGCCTGGGCAAGCGAGTTTGGACGAGAAGTCTCTCGTGAATCAATACCGAGGGCAGTGCCAAAACCCGGAGCAGGCATGTTCCATTGCGGAAAGACCAGGGCGTTCTAGCCATGGATATTGAAGCAGGAAATGGTAATCTGGGGACTGGAATTCTATAGGTGAAATACCAATGAAGGTCATGCAGTAATTTGAATTTTCACTTATACCGAAAGTGAAAATCTTTTGATGTGCAGTAGTCCTACTGCCAGGCTCAGGGAATTCCACTAAGATCAAGACTCAGTATTTTTGGGGGGGACTTGTTTAGGCCACAGCCTCAACCAATTTTCTTTGATTATAAAGTGCCAGTCATTTCACTTCTCTGTGCCTCACCTGTAAAATTAGGATTTAATATCCTTTCACCCTCCTACTTAGACTTTGAGCCCCATGTGGGTCAGGGACTGGGTCCGACCTGATTATCTTTCGTCTGACCCAGAGCTTAGTATGGTGGTCGTCACATAGTTGAGCAGATAACAGATACTACGATTAGTATTACCTAAGAATGCCTATATACCTGTAAATGTAAGGAAGTGCTAAAACACTAGCAGTTGTTTTCCCTTTAATGTCGCTGTTTCTTTAAGGATAACTTTTATACATCTTTAAGTATTTGGAATGAGCTAAATTTGTGCTTAAGTGTTAAATTTATCAAAGAATCCTGGAAATAATCATAATTTCTGAACTGTGTCTAGCACTTTTGTTTTGCCCAAAGTGGACTCGATGGACATTGGACATCAATGGACTCGACCGATCAAATTGTTCTGGGTTTGGATCAGCCCATACTTGGGACTGGCTACTCTGGAAACTTCTTTAACCCCTGCCAACTGGGCCAGATCAGGGAAATGTCCATGGGGAAAACCACACTTGGGCAGAGATCCCCCACCTTCCAACACGGAGCCCAGTTTCTGAAGTGGCACCCCCTCCTCCATCCCCCAAGGAAAGCGAATTTTCCCTGGACTGTTCCCATGGACCAGCAAGGGTGTGGACTGGCCAAGATGCCCGTAGCCCCAGGCAGCTGATTGATGTGACCCCGGTTCCTGGCTCTGAACTTTCCCTTGGGCAAATTCTTTGTTCTTAAGGGTCTTTTCCTTATCTCACCAACAGGCCCAATCGTGGCTCTTGCCCTGGGCAACTGTTTTTGTTTTATCCAGAGCTTTTTAGACTTTTTAGCTTTTTAGCTCTGGAGGAAGGCACGTTTACTCCAGGAAGCTGGATAGTAAACCCACTCCTCCAGACACCGCATTCTCACAACCATGTAGCATCAGAGCAGATAAAGCCCACTTTGCCAATCAAAAACCCACCCCCTAGAATCCCCATTGGGTCCAGGTCAAAGCCTAGGCCAGCCAGGGCTGGGAAATTTGCATCATCAGAGAAGACTGGGCTGTAGCAGAATAACTGTTTTTGTCCAGGTTTTTCATGTATAAAGATAAATACGAAGATGTTCACATTGCATTCATTTTATGGTCACGCAGGGTCTATGATAATATCATCCGTGTCAGCAGAGTGCATTCTCTTAACCTGGAGAGTGTTGGGGGGGTGTTCTAGATCACACTGAGGCACAAATCCTGTAATGGTCACTGCTAGTGCTGCCAGCTGGCGAGAAGAGCCCCTGACTGTGGTCTCAAGCAGAGTGTGTGTATGTGTGTATGTGTGTGTGGTGGGGGGGAGGGAGAGAGAGAGAGAGAGAAGCAGAACACTTGGTTTGTATTAATCATTCTCTGTTTAAGCAATATGAGAGTGTCTGCTTTCAGTGACAGAAATAAAATCCTTGAAGGGAACAGTCTGTGATATCAGCCCTGAAGGGACAGGAAGACTGCCTACCTTCCTCCCTGCGGCCTAATTAAACCAGGGAAAGGACATGGGGAGAGAAATGTAAGAAGCTTGCTGAACCCGGAGAGGGCGTGGTCCGGCCCAGCTTCTCTAGGTTGCTTTTGCCGGCAGCTTGGAGGTGGTGATGGGGGATGCTGGGTAGACAGCAGTGTCCTCCAAAACCACATCCCTACCCCCCTCAGCCTCCCTCAATCAACCTGTCAATCAATCCACTAATGGTATTTATAGGTTGTTTACCTTAGGACAGTGCAGTAGATTTGGTGGTGGATGACACGTTCCCCACCCTCAAGGAGCTCACAGTCTTTTCCCGGGACAGATTTTGGTTGTTTTCCATTTGCCATCTCCATTTTCACATTAAATCCCCACCTAAGAATGTGCTGTTCAGCCTCTAAATGTTACCAGGGATGGAGAGCAGATATTTAAACAAGTCACAATTGGGGTCTTGAGGGTCTTTTACTTTTAGTTAAAAAATTTCCTCTAATGATCCTGCAACAACTGCAGAGGGTTCACTCTTGCGCACTTCCTGGATTTGTTTCTCAGTTTGATATTCCAAGACTGGGGGGGGGAAATGCCCAGGGAGCTGCAGGTTGCTGTGCTCTGTCCTGGGACTTAAGAGCCAGTAGCAGGACAACATGAATTGGTTCCTTCTGTGGCTGTTGGAGCTGGGTTGTGGCCCTGAATCTAAGTGCCACCCCAGGCAGAGTGGCAAGGCTGGTTCTGGTCCACTGAGGAGGGGTTATGGATCCTCAGCCGAGGCTGTAGCAAACCTGCAGTGTGGTGATTTGGGGAAAAATCCTCTCCTTCAGTCAGTCAGCCAGTCAATCGGCCATATTTATTGAGCGTTTACTGTGTGCAGAGCACTGTACTAAGTGCTTGGGAGAATACAATATAAGAGAGTTGGTAGACATGTCCCTTGACCACAGCAAGCTTACGGTCTAGAGGGGATATAGACATTAATATAAATTAATAATTTTGGATATGAACATTATAAGGGCTGTGGGTCTGAGAGAGGGGTGAGTAAAGGGTGCAGATCCACATGCAATGGCAACACAGAAGGGAGTGGGAGAAGAAGAAATAAGAGTAGTTTTCCTGCCAGGACAGCTGGTAACCCTGGGAGATTCCAGTTGGCATGGCTGTGAGCTGTCCAGAAGGAACAAGGGAACCCCAGGCCCTTTCTGGTATTGAGTTTATTATTCACCTCAATTGTTGAAGTTACCAAATCTCCCAGTCCTCCCTGCTTCTGGCCAGGGTGGCTTTCGATTAACCGGAGACCCCAACCTCAAGGTCGGAAGATACGCAGGAGATTGGAGCCGTGGAATTGTTGCAAGTGAAACATGATAACACCTTCAAACACCATTTCACCTAAATGTATTCACTGTGACGAAGTCCTGAAGGCAGCGGCCACTGGCATTTCTCTTGCTACACTGATAATCACTCACTCATCCTCTCTCTGTGTGACAGTGAAAAGACAACTGGGGTGAAAACATTTCAACATCAACCAGCATCTTGGATGATTGTTGTTAAATGGGCAGACCTGCTCCTGCAAGAGCATCCTCCTTTTTCATGTACTTCCATTACTTAGGAATCATTTACATGGTGAAAGAAGCCATACTTCATTTTGGCCAGAAGCTTCTCATCACTACCAAGTTTTTACCGACCTCATAATTAAGAGAGTGACTTACCTTTATGAGTTCTAATTTTAAGAAGTGGATCCGTCCAATTTGAACTGCTGTTCTCCCAGTCATGACATCTTTTGGATTCTTTTGGAGTGAGTAGTAGATTGGCAGCTGGGGGATGGGCTGGGTCACGAGGCCCGGGTCTGGCAAAATATCGAGGAAAGTAGAGTGTGCCCCACAAAGCGCCACAGTATTAACCCCAGAGTTTCCCTTCCTGGGGCCTCGGAAATACTGGCTCCAGGTCAGTCCCATAGAAACAGTCGAGTGCCGCTCGACCCTACCTTTCTCTCCCGGCGAAGACGCCCGCTCCCCTGTCGTCTGGCAATAATTGTGTGGCTTCTTCTCCTGGGGAAGTCCTGGATTGTCATGGAGGTGGTGTTTTGGGGGCGGGGGGAGGGTGTGTGTGTCTGTGAGGAACAGGGACAGCTAGGCATTTCACTCATTCCCCACTCTAGGGATGATGGTATCAGGTGACTCTTGTCCTTGACTTGGGGGGAACAGGTTGGTGGGAGGGAGCAAGCCAAGAAGTTTGGGGAAATGAGTGTCTGATAGCCTCTGACCTCCAGCACAGCTTGTCTGATTCAGTTAGCACGTGGCCTGGCCCCAAGAGCTCCATGATCAGTAAAAGGTGCAGGGCACACCATTCTGGCCATCTCAGATGGGGAGGTAGGGGCCAGATCAATGGGGGGAATGCCAGCTTCCAGATGGACGCTAGGCATTGCAGGTAGAAGCCAGGGAGGAGGGTAATGAGTCCAGTTTCTAAATGAATTTGGAAACCAATCCGATCTCCATTTTTGCAATGCAGAGCAAATAAAATAGAAGCTCCCATACTTTATTTACTAACCGATGGATTGAACTGTCCGCCTTTTATTACAGATATAAAGCAGAGCCTATGAAAAGACAATCATTTTTGAGACTATCAGACTTTCAGCAACATATCTCTTGTGGTTTAAATAACAGATAGTTTAAGTGTTTTTCCATTACCTTTGTGTAAATGAAAAATGCATAAAATATTTTAACAAGGCAAAGTAATCCGAGGAGATTGTTATTTTGTGTTACAAATTAGGTTATTTCTGTCATAAAATTAAAGAAAAAAATCAACGTAAGGACATTTCAGCTTAATATCATTTACCAGAAGGAACATGTAACAGATTTAATGAGCTAGCAGGTCACCCGGATCCAGCTGTTTCCGACCAGCTTTATGAAACCGAGAATGCAACGAGCAGTAGGAGGTAAGCATTATTACAAGCTCTCAAGGAGCTACCAAATCGATTTCTGCTTGAATGAATTAATTTAGATTATCAATTTATAACCAGCTACACGAATCCCATCAACTCGACAATTCAGTGAATGATCAGGTCCAGCCTCTGCAAGAGCTTAACAATTAGAGGCCCCGCGTTAGCCCTGTGGTAATCTCCTGTCCTACGGGGCTGCTAACAGAGTTGCTTGGCGTGACAGGAGGAGAAGGAAAATGTTTGCTTAAGGATGTTGCAAATGTAAAATCTAACGTCTGAAAAAGAACATCAGAACTTCAAGTCGGGAGCGCCAGGCCCAGCTTCTCTCTCTGCCTGAATCATGTCTCCGGAACCAGTTAGCATTTGGCTGGTTCCGGGGAGATGGGCTCCTTCCAGGGCAAACCTCCAGGATGCCACTGAGCAACTCCTCAGGCCGGGAATCCTTCAGCTTTCATGGCAGTGCCACTCTCCACCTTACCATGAGTTTCCAGGGTGGTCAGCCGATGTGCGGTGGCTTAACGGAACCAGGGCGGTCTGCCCCTGGAGCACCGGGCACCGCTGGCCCTCGGAGAGCTGTTCCACAAGGTCCCCCATCCCCAGGGCTGGCTGACCCACTTCCAGGAGCTCTGGACTGTGAGCCCACTGTTGGGTAGGGACTGTCTCTATATGTTGCCAATTTGTACTTCCCAAGCGCTTAGTACAGTGCTCTGCACATAGTGAGCGCTCAATAAATATGATTGATGATGATGATGATGGTGGTGGAACTGGGCCTTCCTCTCGGTGCCGAACACTTGTGGAGTAAGTGGTCTGGACAAGGCTGAAGAGTATAAGGGTTGGCTCAGGGAAGAAAAGGGAGCACAATGGGCATTTTATCAGCATTTCCATAACTGTAACCAGGATAATAATAATAATAATGGTATTTGTTAAGCACTTACTGTGTGCCCGGCACTGTACTAAGCTCTGGAGTGGATACAAGCAAATTGAGTTGGATACAGTCCCTGTCCCATGTGGGGCCCGCAGTCTCAATCCCCATATTTTACAGATGAGGTAACTGAAGCACAGAGAAGTAAAGTGACTTGCCCAAGGTCACACAGCAGACAAGTGGCGGAGCTGGGATTAGAACCCATGACCACCTGATTCCCAGGCCCATGCTATATAATAATAATGATAATGGCATTTATTAAGCACTTACTATGTGCAAAGCACTGTTCTAAGCGCTGGGGAGGTTACAAGGTGATCAGGTTGTCCCATGTGGGGCTCACCATCTTAACCCCCATTTTACAGATGAGGTAACTGAGACACAGAGACGTTAAGTGACTTGCCCAAAGTCACACAGCTGACAGTTGGCAGAGCCGGGATTTGAACCCATGAACTCTGACTCCAAAGCCTGTGCTCTTTCCACTGAGCCACGCTGCTTCTCCTATAACCACTGTGCCAGGCTGCTTTTCGCGTGGGTGTTGCCGTTTCATTTTCTGTGGCTTTTGCAAGTCACCCCCAAGTCCATCCCTCCTCTCTGCCTCCCCCTGACCATGAGCTGCCCACATTGGCAGTGGTGTGGGTCAAGACGGAGGTGGTCAGCGGGCCGGGGCAGTATCAGGAGGGCTGGAGCCCGGGGTCCCACATTATTGATAGGAGCGGAGGTATTGACAGTCTGTGCTTGGAAGGAAAATGGAAGTTTGATATGACATATTGTGTGTCTCAGCAAGACTCATAAATAATTTTGACAAGTTTTTGTATGCATGGGGAAGTCCTTGATTCAGCCTCCCATAAAAATAAACTTCTATTATGGAATGTATTTGTCAAGTGGCTGCGTGATGGATGGAACTGCGTTTACCCTGTGGCAGTTCGATGAGTTTTAGATGCACAGCTTACCAGAGAGGATTTGCGGCCAGTACAGAAATAATTATTCAGGCTGAAATAATTCCATAATTCCCATACCTGAGTTCTCATCTCTTTCTACACTTTGTTTCTGTGGCATTTCTGGTGGCAGAGGCCGGAGGTCCCTTATATTCCCCTGGGATGAGGTGCAGATGGGAAGCAGCATGGCTCAGTGGAAAGAGCGCGGGCTTGGGAATCAGAGGTCATGGGTTCGAATCCCGACTCTGCCACTTGTCAGCTCTGTGACCTTGGGCAAGCCACTTAACTTCCCTGTGCCTCAGTTACCTCATCTGGAAAATGGGGATAAAGACTGTGAGCCCCACGTGGGACAACCTGATCACCTTGTATCCCCCCAGCACTTAGAACAGTGCTTTGCACATAGTAAGCGCTTAACAAATGCCATCATTATTATTAATATTATCAGACCGGCTCTGCGGGCAAGTGATGGTGCCCGGCACTTGAGCTCCCCTCCTTGCTAGGTTCCACCCAGGGGCAACGGGCAGGTGGGAATCAGGCAGACTCCGTGGGCAACAATTAAAATAATGATGGTATTTGTTAAGTGCTTACTGGGTGCCCGGCACTATTCTAAGCACTGGGGTAGATACTAGATGATTAGATTGGAGAAAACCTCTGTCCCACATAGGGCTTACAGTCTTAATCCCCATTTTTCAGATGAGGGAACTGAGGCACAGAGAATTTAAGTGACTTTGCCCCACACAGCAGACAAGTGGCGGAGTCAGGATTAGAACACAGGTTTTTTTTTTACTCCCAAGCCCATCTACTAGACCACACTGCTTCTCTACCCATGGCACTTGGGCCGCGCCTCTGCTAGATTCCACCCAGGCCTGGTGCCATGGATGAATCCCTTCCCGTCTTCCCCAGTGATGTCCCTAGGGCCGAGGCCCCTCCCAAGTTCCTAACTCAGCTCAGGGCAGTGCCGGGAGCTGTCAGCCCGAGGATAGAACTGAACCGTGCTCCTCTCAGTCACCACTCAGCCCTCATCTCCTGAAAAGCATCAAACTTACCTTCTCCCCGGTGGGAAAGGGCCCTGTGTCTCTTGTCTGTAGGAGGCCCCTGTGGGCTGGAAAAGTCTGTTGGAGGCCAGGCGGATCCGCTGGCATGCAGGTCCCTCCCTCCCCAAATCTAACAGACCAGAGCCCTCCCACTGTTTGTTCAAAGCCCTCCTGAAGTCCCACCTCTTCCAACAAGCCCTCCCTGACTAATTCCCAACACCCCAAGTTGGATCGTATCAACCCACTAACCATCTCTAGCTTTTGTGTAATTATTTATACCCATCCTCAGCACTGCTTGTCTATTCAATTATGCATTCAATTAATTGTTTTGATTACTCTGGTTGTAAACATTTTTATGCCTGTGTTAGAGTGTAAGTCTCTAGTGGGCCGGGGATATGTCTCACATCTTTGTGTTGTACTTTCCCAAGATCGTATCTCACAGCCCTGTACCTGTGGGCACCAATAAATCCCTCTGCTACTGCTAATATTTGAGGGGCTGCCCAGGTCAGGAGCCCCAAGAGCAAATGCCGATCATGTGGACAGCACATGCACGGCCTGGCTTGTGAAGGGCACTGCAGGGAGATGCCTGTATTCATCCAGGGGCCGGGAGACTGACCACTCCCTGGTCCTTGTCAGTGCAAGGACTGTTTTACCCTCTGTTGAGACTGACTGTTCCTGGCTTCCTGAACCGCCCAATCCCTTCGGTCTCAGCTCTGCCGAGCCAGCAAGCAGTAGGGTCGGGTGCTTCCAGGATTCAGGAAGTCCCAGGAACATCTTGGTCTCCCACTCCCCACCTTCTGGGGAAGGGGAATTGGCAGGGGAGCCCCAGGATCTCATTTGAGGCTGGGCTCCTTCCTTCTCCAGCCTCCTTTCACTCCCCACCAGGAACCAAAGTGGCTAATTTGGGTAGGCTTCCTCCCCTCTCCACCCAGCCCCACTGATGGAGGGAAGATCAGTCAGGGTTCACGACCACAGGTGGTGTTCATTTTCAAATGGATCAATGATGGATCCACTGGAGACTTGTGCTTATGCCCAATTCCAGCTGTTGGCTCCTTATAGAAGTTTGCAGTCACCCTGCATCTCTCAGAAATGAAGGTGGCGTTTCCAAGTTGGCACCTTGGTGATCAGGTCCGTGCCTGCCAGTGACTTGGGGTATGGGGGCAGAATTCTAATTTTCGTGCCTCAGGTTGCACTCTCTGCAAAGTAAATCCTGTATTTCCAAGTTGATTTCTTCCTTTTCCTTAGAGAAGTTTACCAACATGTTATTAGGGCAATGAATTGTAGTGGGGAGAGAAAGAGAGAGAGGGGGGGGAAAGAGAGAGCGCGCACACATGATGCCAATAGTGTGGGATATTTTTTTCCTTTTTCCTGTTCACTCTATTTATTTAGCCTCTAATTGAATACATGAGCCTTTTGCCTGTGCCACAGAACGTCTACGTGGGAGTCGGAATGCATATTTAATGCCTGATTTAAAAAGAAAAATAGATGCAGTGACATGTGAGCAATTTTAGGAAAGTGTGCTCCATTCAAATTCCATTTGAGTTGGAGGGAAACTCTTTTCTCCTTCCTACAGAAGGCTGGGTGCTTCTCCGTGGGAGTTTTCGTTGATCCATATTTATTACATGTCAGAAGCTGCTTGTTTCTCCTTGCCCTGTCCAAGCGGAGGCGGAGAGAAGAATCCTCCCCTTCCGCCCACTCCCTGTTCCTTCCCCTCTGTCCCTCTCTAGGCAGAGCCCCAACTGTTTTGTCTCAAAGACAGGCTCGTCCCTCGAGAACTGGGGGGAAGGGGAGTTGGAGGGAACCAACAGACACGTTTTCTGGCTGGGTGCCTAGGAGATAAGCGGGGAGGCCCCCTGCATTCGCCGTTCTGGAAGCACTTTGGGAGAGCCCCCACATTCACTGTCCTGGAGAGCAGGGCGGCAGGGAGTCTAGGTCCATGTATGCCGACCTGGGTGAAGTGGGTGGGGAGAGGGGAATGGCTGTCATCATCACTCCTGGAATTCATCCCGAGGGAGCCACGGCTGTGGCCCCAGATGACTCTGCTGGACATCTACTCGTGGATGTCCGATGGCCATTCGTGGATTTCCTGATGTCCATTGGCAGACACTGAGATCATCTTATGGATTGACTTGTGGGCCAACCCCCCCATCCCTGAAGGAAGCTGCCCAATGCCTATTGCACATGTCTTGGAGTCTCAATTGGCCATTTAGGTTGAAGTATGTAATATTTAGTTCCTTCTTTACCCATGTTTATATCACAGATTTGCTATGTAGACTAGATACTATCCATTGTTTGTCCATCTGTGTATCGTAGATATTGTATTCTGATGATGTGTCCACCTGCATGGAATAGATACCGGGGAGTTTCTGGGATAAATAGTAGATGCCTATCTCACTGATAACATGTGCAGACATTCTGCCCACCTCCTCCAGGGCTGATAGGTCAGAGGCATAGCCCTAGATGTAGGACCCTCCCATCTCTCTCTATTTTTCTCCCTCCTTTACGCATCTGCAGACTTGAAAGTAGCATGGCCTAGATGACTGGAAGCAGCTCCCTGACGATGGACCTCCCCAGTCCTTCCCCACCCTGATAAGCTGGATAGGCAGTTGGTATCAGAGCACATCCATCGCAGTAATGCGCTTCATCCCCCAAGACCACGTCATACTTCAAAGTTGGATTCATTGTTTGGTTTTGGAAACCCACAAGGATCAGGGAACACGTGGCCTAGTGGTAAGAGCACAGACCCAGGAGTCAGAGGGCCTGGGTTCTAATCTCGGCTCTGCCACCTGCCTTCTCCCTGACCTTGGGCAAGTCACTTCACTGCTCTGGACCTCGGTTTCCTCCTGCAAATAGGGATTCAGTACCCATTCCTCCTCCCTCTTAGACTGTGAGCCCCCTGTGAGACAGGGATGACGTGTGACCTAATTATCTTGTATCTAACTCTGCACTTAGCACAGAGCTGGGCACATAGTAGGACTTCAACAAATAGCCACAAGTATTGTCATCATTATTATTGTGTCTTTTGACAGCGGTCATATTTGGGGGAGGAACTCATTGTGTGGGCAACTCTATGATGCTGCTGTGCCGAACATGGTAGAAAGGGGCCACTGGCTCCGATAAAAACAAAAATAAAGCCTGGACTTTTGAAGATGCAGTATTAGACAATAAATACCGTAGCTGGAAAAATCAATAATAAAATGGCGATAGTTATTAGTAATTTAATTAAATCCACACCATGTGTAAAATTGCACTTAGCCACCAAGGTAGAGATGTTTCTACTTACTGAGATGTAACACTCATAGAGCATTTGAAAACAAGGTGACACATAACTAGCTATAAAAAATGAAATATTCTGGGTTCGCCAATAAATCTGTGAATAAATGAGATGTGCTGAAGTAAAAGGGGAAAACAACTCCGAGTTGTCTCCAACATTATGAGAGGATAATGGAGAGTTTGTATTTTCTCCTTTATTGATCATTCACAGAACTTTGGGCTTCCCAGCCGGATTGACAATTGAGTTATTTGCCCATCCCTCGTGACTGACAATGGATAATGGAAAGGCTTTTACCATGATAGAACAGCAGAGAATAATTTCTAATTTACCACTATAGTTCTCATCAAAAGTAACCCAGCAAAAACACTAGATTTATCACTTCAATTACTGGAATTTCACATTTAGTTTAAAGAGACATGTTTCTCTAATGTGACAGGCTTAACAGATTTTGAACTTCTTCAGACATTTCAGCTCTCAGAATAATCGGAAAGAGATATAAATGAAAGCAATTGTTTTAGTTTTATAACTTTGAATGCTGTCTACTGGCAAGAAATGAAACAGGCCATAAACCGATGGTCTTGGCCAAGTCTATAAAAAAAAGAGCCTTTTGGTTTCAGATTTTTTAAACCATCTGATAATGGACAGAAACCACATTTAAAATGTATTCACCGAGTAATTACTGTAACTGACTTTTCTTCTATAAATTTGGGCAGAGGGCAGTAAATCAGCGGTAATGGAATCTGTGCAGTGCTCGCTGTAAGCCTAAGCACAGAGAGAACTGCCATTAATGGGTCAGTCTAATGGTCCTCTGGTCCAGGCACCCGGGCACTTGGAGAAACCATAAAATGGATGCCCGGCTGGACCATTCAACAGCCATAACTGTCCCTTGTCCATCCATGATTCTCCCCAACGGGGACCCCCGCCTGGACCATCCCACACCCCTAACTCTCCTCTCTCCATTCCCGACTCCCCCCCTCATCAATCCATCAATCCATCAGTGGTATTTGTTGAGCACCTACTGGGTATAGAGCACTCTACTAAGCACTTAAGAGAGTCCAGTCGAGTCAGTAGCCACGGTTCCCGATCTTGCGGTGCTTACAGTCCAGCCGCAGAGACAGGCATTAAGATAAGTTCCAGGTAGGAGGAAGCATCTCACTCCCCACTGAGGGGAGGGGTGAGTCCTCTGGTTGGCTTTAAGCCCCTCACCCTGATGGGGTGGGACTTGGGGGATACCCTCTTTTGTAGACGTCATTTGTTTACCCTCTTGGCCTTGGTCTTTCCAGCCTAGAGAGTATTACTCTGCTCAGTCCCCTCTTCCAGGACTGCTCCCCTACTCCGCCAGTATATCTTAGCTGCCCATCTCCGGCTCTGTCCTGCCAGGGATGAGGCAGCAGGAAGGGGGAGAATGGTCGAGTTTCCTATGGGGCTGAGCCAGATTGGTCCTTCCTAAAGTGTCCAGCCTGGCCAACTCCCTCTCCCTTCCCCAGCACAGGGAGACATGGCCCTGCCTCACTCCTTGTCTCACTCCATCTCCCAATTTATCCCCTTACCATGAGGGAGGCTTCAGGGGCATCTGGGGTATTCTTTCCATCACAGGCAACGCTCACCGATTAATGGTTTCAGCGGTGTTCATTCAGAAATGATCCCAAACTGGGGGGCTGGTTGGGGAGCTGGGTGTCAGGAATGTTGACCTCTGCCACCCGAGTGTTGTCTGTCTCCCACTTCTAGACTGTGAGCCCGTTGTTGGGTAGGGACCGTCTCTATATGTTGCCAGCTTCTACTTCCCAAGCGTTTAGTACAGTGCTCTGCACACAGTAAGAGCTCATTAAATATGATTGAATGAATGAATGAGTGGCTCACTGCCAGGTTCTTTGGTCTTGTTCGAAGAGTCCAGTGGCTGAATAACTCCAAGTGGAGCAGTCATGCATTTTAATGTTTGCCAGAGTTTATAGTCAAGCACAGCTGTGATTTAGATCACTGAATGGTGGTATCTGAAACCCATATTCAGTTGTCAAATGTGCCTAAGTGATTGTGCACACCTGTTTTCTGCTCTCCGCTCCCGGAGCCAGGCTTCTTATAGGGAATTCTCCAAGGGCCGGTGGCCCAGAGCTTGGGCGATCCAGCCCTCTTTTCAGGTGGTCAGCTGTTTGGTCTTATCTACATTACCATAATCCCATCACACCTCTCTTTTTTTTAATTGGTATTTGTTAAGTGCTTACTATGTAACAATATGGTAATAATAACATGGTATTTGTCAAGCACTTAATATGTGCCAAGCACTGCACTAAGCTCTGGGACAGATACAAGATCATCAGTTTGGACTCAGTCTCTGTACCACGTGGGGCTCAAAATCTCTATCCCCATTTTACAGATGAAGTAACTGAGGCACAGAGAAGTGAAGTGACTTATCCAAGGTCACACAGCAGACAAGTGGCAGAGCGGGATTAGAACCCATGACCTTTTAACTCCCAGTCCTGTGCTGTATCCACTAGGCCACGCTGCTTCCTATGTGTCAAACACTGTTCTAAGCGTTGGGGTAGGTACAGGTCTATTAATGAATGAGATGTGCTGAACACAGGTCATTAATAACCTTGTCCCACTTGAGTCTCACAGTCTAAATAGGAGGGAGAACAGGTATTGAATCTCCATTTTATAGTTGAGGAAACTGAGGTACCGATAAGTCAAGTGACTTGCCCAAGGTCACACAGCCAGCAGGTGGAAGAGCTGGGATTAGAACCCAGGTCCTCTGACTCCAAGGCCTGTGCTCTTTCCACTATGCCATGCTGCATCTGTCGGGATTTTTTGGAAAAATGGGTGTAGAGGGCCCACCTGCCAAAGTACACTCAGTCTGGAGACATTGGATTTGTTTGAGTAAGCTTGCCATAGACCAGAAATGCCCACTGAAATTCCATGATGGAAAGCCTCAAAGGAGTCCACAGCACATCCATGGATTACGGCATGTGCCCGTGTGGTCCAACTGGAAGGGATTCCTCTTGTGGCGCATTTTCCGTCTGATGGTTTTGAGCGAGCAGCAACATTTACTGGCCCTTCAGAGAAGCCAGCTACAGAGGTCAGAGATTAAAAGTCAAACTGGGGATTTTCATGTGTTTCCTTGAAGGAATCTTCTCCAAAGTTTCCATCTCCCAGGCAGGCACTGTAGCAGATGTTTGCAAATCTTGGTGTAAAACGGATTGAAATATTTTAAAGAAACTGAAATAATGTCACTTGCAAAATTTATTTTGGCAAGTACAGCTGTAAGACATCAAGTTCTCAGACTGATGGCAGAATTAACAAAAAAACACCATCTGGTTCAATGATGATCTGAAAAGACCCATATCCGTGGATTTGTTTTAATATCACTTACTTCCCCGCTTTATTTTATCTGAGTGTGCACACCAGCCTGGCCGGGTGGTGCAAGATGAAGACTCTTTCCATCTGATCATTGAAAAAATGTGTTTTTGCATGAATAATGACTCTTTGAATTGTTACTAAACAAGCAAATTATTTGCGTATGTGTCACATCGGTTATCAAGTTTGCACATGTGACAGCTTCAGCAGCCGCCACGTAAAACGCATCGAGCTTGTAACCATATGTTTTTGCTTGACAAAAAGCGAAAACTCAAGATCAATTTTCAATATGGAATGCACAAATTAACACTTTAAAATGCACCACAATATGTACCGCTTGGCAAAATTTGCAGAAATAGCACGTTTCTAGATATTAACTGATATCTTTGGATTCGACCTTAAGGTATTCAATCATTTTGATTAAAAGACTGATTTCTCATAAAACCACAGTCTGTTGGAGGCGCAAAGCCAATGACATTTGAGCATTCATATATTTTCATAAACTTTGAACAATGTCAGGGAGACACCTCTTCAATCTTGGCCACACAACAGCAAGGTATTCAATCTTTCTTTAGCTTAAGACAGAGAATTTGAATATCAGCCCAGGGTTATTAATGTGACAAGTTCACACGGGGCGAGCCGTGTGCCTGTTTTGCTCTGGAGGAGCTGATCCGGGGTCCGGAGGGTCTGTTTCAGCCCCTCTCCCCCCAGCTCCCTGCCGTCCCCCCGCCTCCTGCTCCCAGGAGAAGCCCGCAAGCCCAATGCTTGGGTCTGGTTTTGGAGGCCTGAAAAAGAACTGTTCATATTTGCCCACTGCCTTTGCTCGGGAAAGCGGCCTTACAAAATCCTGACCGATACGGGCACCGTTGAAATAGCCACCAGCCGGAAGGGCCCTGGCCTGCCTCATAGCTGGGGATAATAATAATAATTTTGGTATTTGTTAAGCACTCACTATGTGCAAAGCACTGTTCTATGCGCTGGGGAGGATACAAGGTGAACAGGTTGTCCCATGTGGGGCTCATAATCTTAATCCCCATTTTACAGATGAGGTAACTGAGGCACAGAGAAGTTAAGTGACTTGCCCAGAGTCACACAGCTGACAAGCAGCAGAGTGGGGATTCACCAAGGGTGCCCAGAGGGCGATGAGCCGCTGGGGTGCCAACCGCCTGTCCTGGTTCCCCCCTGCTTTCCACTTGCCGCTTTCTGGGCTTTTTCCCCCGACTGAACCGCCAAGCTCTCACTGCCTTGCCTCTCTGAGGAGGTTCAGTGCTCAGTCACCGCCATCTGCTTTGAAGGTGAGAGGCAACTTTTTCTGAATTTGTTGTAAATATGCCATAGGGGGTGTCATATGTCACCAGGTTCCCCAGCAGCACGGCCCTCCCCGCGGCGCCATCTCCCTAGCAAGTTGTGCAGAAACAGATGCTCCCCAAGGGACAGATGAGCAGTTCCATCTTGCCCAAGCTGAAAACAGGACAGCCTTCTTTTAGTGAGAGGGCTGGGTTCCTGGCTGGGAAACCCACAGATGGCTCAAAATCGGGGCCCAAAAGAAATCCCGAGCTCACCGGGTGGCACAAATAAAGACACTCTCCTATGAGAATAGAAGGCGGGCCCCACCCCAAGTCTTCACCGTTTTGGCATATCACGAGGCCATTTAGCACCTGTGTGCATGTGTGACTGTGGGTTTGTGAGTGAGATCTTGACTCTCCGAGCGAGGATGGCTGGATGGACTGAAGTGTGAGCAGGCACTTCAAGCTGCATCCCCCAGAGCTGCCGTGGTGTCTAACCTTCTAAAGGGCATGCGCCCTTATTCATTCATTCATTCAATCGTATTTATTGAATGCTTACTGTGTGCAGAGCACTGTACTAAGCACTTGGGAAGTACAAATTGGCAGAATATAGAGACGGTCCCTACCCAACAATGGTCTCACAGTCTAGAAGGGGGAGACAGATAACAAAACAAAACATGTGGACGGGTGTCAAGTCGTCAGAACAAATAGAAATAAAGCTAGATGCATCATTAACAAAATAAATAGAATAGTAAATATGTACAAGTAAAATAAATAGAGTAATTAATCTGTACAAACATACATACAGGTGCTGTGGGGAGGGGAAGGAGGTAGGACTGGGGGATGGGGAGGAGGAGAGGAAAAAGGGGGCTCAGTCTGGGAAGGCCTCCTGGAGAAGGTGAGTTCTCAGTAGGGCTTTGAAGGGAGGATGAGAGCTAGCTTGGCAGATGTGTGGAGGGAGGGCATTCCAGACCAGGGGGAGGATATGGGCCGGGGGTCGACGGCGGGACGGGTGAGAATGAGGCACAATGAGGTGAGCGGCAGAGGAGCAGAGGGTGCGGGCTGGGCTGGAGAAGGAGAGAAGGGAGGTGAGATAGGAGGGGGCGAGGTGATGGAGAGCCTTGAAGCCGAGAGTGAGAAGTTTTTGCTTGATGCATAGGTTTACTGGCAGCCACTGGAGATTTTTGAGGAGGGGAGTAACATGCCCAGAACGTTTCTGCATGAAGATCAATCAATCAATTAATCAATCAGTCGTATTTATTGAGCACTTACTGTGTGCAGAGCACTGTACTAAGCACTTGGGAAGTACAAGTTGGCAACATATAGAGACGGTCCCTACCCAACAGTGGGCTCACAGTCTAGAAGGGGGATCACAGTCTAGAATATGATCCGGGCAGCAGTGTGAAGTATAGAGTGAATTGGGGAGAGACAGGAGGATGGGAGATCAGAGAGGAGGCTGATGCAGTAATCCAATCAGGATAGGATGAGAGACAGCCCCCGGCAGCCGCCGGCAGCCGCAGCCACAGTCAGAGCAGCTGCATTCAATGAGAGCCTGCTGTGTGCGAAGCGTTACACGGGTGCTGACTGCCATACTGCAGGACTGTTTGGGGATCTGTGCTGTGTACAGCAGCATATTGTGTGCCTAGTTTGTGCACCTCAGCATTGGACGGGACCTCTGTTCTTTTCAGAGCCCTCTACTGAACACTGACTGAGAAGCAGCATAGTGTAGTGGCTAGGGCACAGACCTGAGTCAGAAAGTCATGGGTTCTAATCCCAGCTCTGCCACAAGCCTGCTTTGTGACCTTGGGCAAGTCATTTCACTTCTCTGTGCCTTAGTTTCCTCATCTGTAAAATGAGGATTGAGACTGTGAGCCCCATGTGAGATGGATTTGCTTGTATCCACCCCAGCGCTTAGTATAGTGCCTGGCATATAGTAAGCACAACAAATACCATTATTATTATTGTCATTGTTGACTGGGTGCAGAACACTGTCTGCGGGGGTGGGGAGCAGGCAGTTGAAGTAGAAGTCATGCCTGTTGGGGAATGAAAGGATTATCCTGCTGCCTGACTTCAAGGAGCTTACAGTGTCAATCACAGTCTGACCTCTATTCCTCTGCACAAAGTTAGGTCCCTGATGGTTGAGCGGTTTGGGACAATCACAGTGTGGTTCCAAGCCAAATTTGCTTTTTATGGTATTCGTTAAGCACTTACTATGTGTCAAGCACTGTTCTAAACTCTGGGGTAGATACAAGTTTATCAGGTTGGACACAGTCTTTGTCCCACATGGGGCTCACAGTGTATGTAGGAGGGAGTAGGATTTAATCCCCATTTTACAGTTGAGGAAGCTGAAGCCCAGAGAGGTTAAATGACCTGCCCGAAGGCTACACAGCAAGCATTTGGTGGAGCGGAGATTAGAACCCAGGTCCTCTGACTCCCGGGTCACACTGCTTCTCGGTGTTCTTTTCTCTCCACTCCAAAGAAGGCCGTGGTGTTCCCAGTTAGAGGGCTGAGCATGCACTGCCTACTCTAGTTTATGACTATTCTTTGGGCAGAGGAAGTTGGCCATTTTCTTGTGAGCTTTGAGCAGTGATATTGGCAAACCTCCACCCTTGGGGAATAAGAGTAATGGAGCATCCTGGAACAGCACAGAATCGGAGAACTCTTGCTTATACTGGGGTAATGGTGGACTGCAGTTTTTGTGGGGAAAGAGTCATCATTCTTGTTCTATTTGACCTTCACGATGGCTGTCACTCTCCTGGGATGCTCCAGCTGCTGGCAGAGTGGGGGCTTTTGGTTTGTGCTTTCCCCACACAGAGTTTATCCCTTGGTATGGGGACCAGAGCCTCACCTTCTCAGCGTGGGAGTCTCAGCATCTCTTCTACCCGCGGGCGCCTAAGTCTCCCTGCCCAGGTTCATTCGCACCCACGAGGGGCTTGCTGCTGGCTTTTAGGGTCTGTTCCTTTCCTGGGGAAACTCTCAGCGATGGTCCAAGAATGCAGAGCCATTTGTTGGTTGGCTGGCGCGCAGCTGCAAGACAGCCAGGGAGCGAGCTCCGGCATCCAGTGTCAGAACAGAGAGCATGCGTTCTTGCAGTGAAATCTGTCCAGGGAGGAAGGGCCAAGATAGCACGCCAGTGACATCCAGGGAGCGAGGCAGTGGAGGGTGTGAGGGGGCCTTGTCACGTGTGTTTCCTGCTTAGATGACACGCAAGTGACATCTGGGTAATGAGGAGAACTTCATCACGCGTGTTTTCTGCTTAAAACCTGCATTTGGACTAATGCCATCAGGTGAGGGCAAAGCAATATCAGTCTTCAAAACCCTAAAGACACAAGCATCTCAGTCAGAGCCAGGGAAAAACTCCAGGAGAATTGGGCTTGCAGAGTGACGAGGATTCCTCATCCCATGGGCAGAGCTGGGCGGGGGTGGGGGATCCCTGAGCTGGCTTCCAGACAGAGATGGAGAGGTCACACCACAGCCCCAGACTGCATTTCCCTTGTTTTCAGGGGATGGGTCACCCCAGCCAACATCCCGGAGAGTGGGGCCCCAGTCCAGAGCCTCGAGAGTGTGGAGAGGGTGGGCCCTACCGAAAAGCTTCCACATCCTCCCTCTGATTTGGGCATCTTTCAAATGCCCTGGAGGTTGTTGATATTTTCCAAGTGGATCTGGAGGAAAGTAATTGCCTTGCAGTAGATTGGGCTCATTACTGCAGATTGTTTGCTGTGGAAAGTGTAGACATCTGGAAGGAAGAGTTTGTCTGGTGTTTCATGGACATTCAGATTGATACTGACTTTTGCACCAATGGCAGTTCTAGCAGCTCAGAAGATCACTCATTGCCCTGCTGCTTTGAAAGCAGAAGTCACACCAAAGCCAGGTCTCCCCATGCTGGGTGGGAGGAGAGACCCTCATCTGATGCCAGGTGGACACTGACCTCATGGAGTAGGAGGCCATGGCCACTGGCCCAGAGGGCCATCTCCACATCGCCTGTCCCAGGAGCCTGGCCACCTCCTAAGCCACAGGACCCCACCTGACCTCTGAGCACTGGGATGAGCACCGCATTTTTCCTCACCCTCAGAGCGGGATGCCCTCTTTGTGGAGAGGGGGAGTTGGGGTTCTCTTGTCTACCTACCCTTCTAGGGCAGGAGTGCAAGCGTTTCCCGCAACTCTGTTGTATTTTACTCTCCCAAGCACTTAGTACAATGCTCTGCCCATAGTAAGTGCTCAGTAAATATCATCGATGATGGAGAGATAGTTCCTGAGGTCTGCAGAGAGGCAACATGGCCTGGTGGAAAAGCACGGGATGAAAGTCAAGGAAACCCAGGATCTAATCCCAGATCTGCCCTTGGATCTCTGGGTAATTTGGGGCAAATCACCTAGGTCTCAGTTCCCTCATCTGTAAAATGGGGGTGATATCAGCTTGCTTATCGCACAGAGATATTGTGATGGAAGAATCAGGGATATTGGATGGTCCATGCTTGTTTACTGCGGGGGAAGTCAGGGATGGAGAGGGCAGAATCAGGATGGTTGGATGGCTCATCCCCTAATCATGAGGGTGAGTGTCCAGGAGAGCAACCAGCACATGGTTCCCTGTGTTCCTGGCATAGACAACCCGGGACTGGATAGACTTTGGGCCTGAACTCGAGTGGCATGTAAAGGAAAGAAGAGCAGGCTCTGGAGTGACTTCATAGTGACCATGATGTGGATGGCCAGTATTTTTGGAGAGGATGCCGACCAGTTGACCAAGTAAAAGAAAGAATTGAAATCTGTGGGAACACAGATAGATCTTGGAATAATTGATCAAGAGAGAGTCTGGAGATGCCCCCCAGCCTTGGTGAACCGCTACAGGAGCTGCACAGGAATCTTTGCAGGATCCTTCTGTCTCTCCCTGGCTAGTGGCAGAGGGGGAGAGTGTGGCAGGGTCCCAAGGAGCCAAGAGAAGTTCCACCATGGCCCCTGCACCCCAGTGGGGTGGGCCCATTTTTCAAGGCAATTTCAGCCGTGGAGGAAATTCTCAATGAGCATTCCTGGACACTGGGGCGGTGCGTGAGGTTTTTTTCATTGACATTATGAACACCATGTGGGACAGGGTCTGTGTCCAACCCGATTTGTTTGTATCCATCCTAGCGCTTAGTACAGTGCCTGGCACATAGTAAATGCTTAACAAATGCCATAAGTTTATTTATTATTTTGTAATATCTGGTTGTTTAGCTCTGTACCTGTGTGCGCAGATGCCGTGTTTTCTCCCTCAACCCCGTAATGTCCGCAGAAGGTAAAATAAGGTGGGGTTTTTTCACAGAAGAACATTGATCAGCTTGAAGCACAAGGAGAGAATTGATCAAAATATTAATTAGACTTTTGTTTTGCTAGTTTGCCTCAGACAGATGGAGTTCTGATCTTTGGCGGCACCGCGACTCATGAAGCTGCTTGTGTACTCAAATGCCATTATTAACACAACAGCAGTTTTCAGCAGTTGGTAATTATTGGCATAATTAAACATTTATCAAGAAACGAGTATTTATCATTCATTAAACTTTCATTAAAAATCCATCTTAGTACAAGCTATATTAGCCAGGGATTTTCAAGGGCTATAACCCCTTCCCTTCTGGCGGGAGCAAGGG
This sequence comes from Tachyglossus aculeatus, assembly GCF_015852505.1. NCBI lineage: Eukaryota > Metazoa > Chordata > Mammalia > Monotremata > Tachyglossidae > Tachyglossus > Tachyglossus aculeatus. Next base: position 30,630,672 of record NC_052100.1, read on the forward strand.
ACTTTTGGTCATGGAGGAAGTGGGATACCTGAGGGGATGATGGCCAAGCTCCAGAAGCCAATTGGAGACCCTAAATGCCTTTCTTACTGAGGTTGAGTCTGAAGCTCATTGTGGACAGGGAATGTGTCTGCTTATTATTATATTGCACTCTCCCAAGCGCTTAGTACAGTGCTCTGCACACAGTAAGTGCTCAATAAATACTATTGAATGAATGAAAGAGGGCAGCAGTCTCGGGGTTCCTCATTGGGCCGCTCAGCCTTGCCTTTCGCTAGAGTATCACACTGCCCTGCCTTGCCACATGGCTGCTTGTGAAGGCTCATCCCTGCATTGGCGGAGCAGAAATAGTGGAATCTCCTATCAGGGCTGATGGATGGGCCTCGGGTCTGAGAAGCTGAGCAGAGGAAGGGATTCTAGCACCAGTGGTTGGCTAGTTCCACTTGCACTCTCTGGCCCCTGCCCGTCACGTTCCCTTCTGTAAGCCCACTGTTGGGTAGGGACTGTCTCTGTATGTTGCCAATTTGTACTTCCCAAACGCTTAGTACAGTGCTCTGCACACAGTAAGCGCTCAATAAGTATGATTGATTGATGATGATGATGGGGTGCCACAGGCCAGCAGGCGGTCCAGCGTCTAGCACACTGTAAAGTGAATGTGCATTCTTCGCCCAGGTGGGCCAGCTACAGCCAGATCCAGGACTAGAACCTGGGCCTCCTGAGTCCCGGAGCCGGGCTCTATCCCCAGGCCAAAGACAGTGCTCATGTAGTGGAAATACCCCGGGGACGGAAGAGTTTGCCCCAGTCAGGGCCGTCGACGTTACTGTTGTGGTCAGGAGTAAGAGAAATGAGGTTGTGGAGCGTCGTCGAAAAACCAGATTCTCCTATGGTTCCATGGCGGTGTCAGTGTGGCAATCCGGTGCTGACCCGTCGGTGTTCTGAGATATCTGGGGCTCTCTGAGATCAGAGGAACCGAACAGGGAAGGGCTGGCTCAGGTAGCATAATGATTGAGAAACAGCGTGGCTCAGTGGAAAGAGCACGGGCTTTGGAGTCAGAGGTCAGGGGTTCAAATCCTGGCTCCACCAACTGTCCTCTGTGTGACTTTGGGCAAGTCACTTAACTTCTCTGTGCCTCAGTTAAGACTGTGAGCCCCCCGTGGGACAACCTGATTACCTTGTAACCTCCCCAGCACTTAGAACAGTGCTTTGCACGTAGTAAGCGCTTAATAAATGCCATCATCATCATTATTATCATTATTAATGAGAGGTGGGTTTTTTTGGTTGTTTTCTTTTTTTTTGCCTTGCCCAGTAAACAGTTACACAAGAGTTCTCTGAGTTTTGGAAACGGTAGACCAGATCCGAATCAGGTTAGACAGTGGCTTCCAGAACACTTTTGATTGACAAATTGGACCAAACTAATTATCTTCCCTACTCTTTGCAATAAAGACAATTCAATCGGTGAGTGTGGACATCAACATATCGAGCACTAAGTTGGATGGATTCTATTAGTTCTCATTGAACTTCCTTCATTCCATCAGTGTTTCCAGTCGAACTGTCCATTGGAGTGCTGCCCTTTCCTCTCCAGGCTGGTCCTCCCCAGCGGCCCAACTGCATCCCCTTCCGTTTCTCTGCAAATGCCCATCATGGCCTTGCCACTCCCTGGCCTGGCAATGCTGCCCTTCTCGTCCTAGGGGGGCCCTGCTGCCCACCTCCCCTACCCCAACTGCCCCATCCCACTTTTTTAGGAGGCCCCAGAGGGAGAAGGTCACCATGGGTCCAGAGCAGCGGCGTCCAAGCTGGGTGCCAGGGAGGAGAACGGCAGCGGTACACAGCACAAGTAGCATCAGACACCTCCTCCTGCCCCTGCATGGCCAGGGCTCAGCAGCTTCTCCCAAGGCTGCCACTGTGGCCTCGTTCTCTCTCAGGCAGAAATGTAATAATAATAATAATGGCATTTATTAAGCGCTTCCTATGTGCAAAGCACTGTTTTAAGCGCTGGGGAGGTTACAAGGTGATCAAGTTGTCCCACGGGGGGTTCGCAGTCTTTATCCCCTGTTTTACAAATGAGGTAACTGAGGCACAGAAAAGTTAAGTGACTTGCCCAAAGTCACACAGCTGACAATTGGCAGAGCTGGGATTTGAACCCATGACCTCTGACTCCAAAGCCCGGGCTCTTTCCACTGAACCACGCTGCTTCTCCGTGTACTGCCTCGGTGCTCCAGTGTCACCGGAACAGATTGGATGCACCATCCCAGGGGCAAGCAGCAACAGGCAGAATTGTAATCTAGTGACCAATGGGGCCCTGGTGGAGCATCACCCCTGCTGGGGAATGCAGAGGCTCGGAAAGATGGCCACCAGTCTGGCTTCCAGAGGTGGCCGGTGAAACAGGCCCGAGCCAGGACATCTCCTGCGGCCGGCTGATCCTGCAGAGCCCAGGTGCCGAGGAGCGACCTAGACAAGTAATGGCAATAATAATCACTGGTCCCCTGGCCAGAGAGACACGGTGCTGCTGCCTCCCGGGTCCTAAATCGGATCTCCAAACTTGCTCCAGAGCAGAAGGTTCTCTGAAGTTCCCAGCAGCTACTTCCCCAGGAAGACCTGATCTGTAAGAGGAGCCAAGCATGGAGATGCTGCACCCTCCTAGTCCCCGAGAGATAACAATGCTAAACTCTTATCATGTTTAACATGCAGAATGGAAACGGCATCAGCTGTGTATTTTCTCTGCATTTATCTTGTGGACTTTGATGCCCAGGACCAGGACTGTGAAGCAGGGCATCCTCTCTGGATGTGTAATAATCAATCAATCAATCAATCAATCGTATTTATTGAGCGCTTACTGTGTGCAGAGCACTGTACTAAGTGCTTGGGAAGTACAAGTTGGCAACATATAGAGACAGTCCCTACCCAACAGTGGGCTCACAGTCTAAAAGGGGGAGACAGAGAACAAAACCAAACATACTAACAAAATAAAATAAATAATAAAATAAATAAATACATAAATAAAATAAAATAATAATCAAAGATTGCCCTTGCCTATCGGTATCCCATTTCTAGCCGGAGGGTTCTCTGCCGGCATTCATCAACAGTAGTGCCAAGGCCACTTTCTCTGCATCTTCTCTGTCCTTCTGGGCATCCCGAGAGTGTTTGCCAGCAGGAGACGAATCTACCTCATTTCTGAAAGAGATCCCCCCACCAGCCCAAGTTTATTTAAGAAGTGTAACAGTATATTTGTCCAATTTGAGGTGAGATCATTGTACATAACAAGGGAAAGACTGCAGCAAATCATTTTCAACCGATTTACATGTTTCCTGCTCAGACTTGTTTTCTTCCTGGAGGATTTAACAATTAGGCCCATGAATAGAAATGGGTAGGGTACACTTGGTTTTCATAGCTGTATTTTCATTAGCCACCAAACCAGCAATTGTTGAACTCTAAACACCATCAGATTTATTAATTAAGTAAATTGTGGCATCGATTTATCACCCACATTTTGACACCTTAGATATTTGAAGCATTCACTATTGTGGAGCAGAAAAAAAAACAATTTAGAGACACAGTTATACATCATGCGCAGGGGAAATGATGCTGGCATGTGGGAGGTTAATGGACGCACTTTAGATTTCTTTGCTTGATTTGCTGTTTTCTTTTTCATAACTCTAGGTAAACAGTTTATGCTGCCATTTAAGGCTCAGGTTAAGTGTAGTTGCAGGCTATTATACATCATTAGGGCAAATAATATTCAGCCATGGAAGAAAGATGGAAGCTTTTCACTTGTAGCCACTTGGACATTTCATTTGTCATCTGGTATGCCAGGGCAAAAATTAGTTGTGGCAGGCTCAGTATAATTTATAGCCTTGTACCCTGAAATTAAGCCATGAATCACACAATTTGGGCTGATTAGACTTGATACATTTTTTCCCGATGACATATTTGGTAAAACAATGTAGTTTATTCCCAACTTTCTCTCTCCGATCTGGCCATTCCTCACTGCAGCCTTGAACCTCACACCCGGCCCTTAATCACCGAGCGTCATGTGCCTGTGGTTTCCTCCTGAAGGTGCCCAAACCCTGGGTTGTCTGGTAGATTATGGAAATGGTCATCCTTCATTCTCCCGCCACTTCACGGTGAACTGCCCCTCCTCCCTCCTCACCTCCCTCCCTCCCGCACCACTGCCAACCGGAGCAATTCAGGGCCTTGACGTGGAAGTGCAGCGGGTGGTGATGGAGGGAGGCGGGACCATCGGATTGTGCCTCTGGCCCTGGACCTCTCTACCTGGTCAATAATGAATTTATTACTAATCAAAACCAGTAAGCCGAGAACGGTATGCATTTGTTTTTATATGGCAGCCGGCAGGTAGCCGAATAATAATGAAAAGGGAAGGAGGAGCCTGCGTCACGGCGGAGAAAGCAGTTGCGGCCATGGACTGCAGGGTCAGTGCCTGGGCGCCCTAACGGGGCACTGATCCTGGCCCCGGGAAGGCATTAGTAATGATGATCATACTTCACAGTGATAATAGTTGTGATTCTGTTAAGTGTCAAGCCCTGGGGTGGATCCAATGCAATCAGATACGACTCAGCCCCATCCCACATGAGGTTCATAGTCAAAGACAGAATGGTTATTCAATCCTCATTTTTCAGATGAGGAAACTGAGGAACAGAGAAGTTAAGCAACTTGCTGAACATCACACAGCCAGCAAGTGATGAAGCCAGGATTAGAACCCAGTCCTCCCGACTCCCAGGCTTGTGTTCTTTCCACTAGGCCACGCTGCTTCTCGCTCCATTAGAAAGGCTTCCAACCCCGAGTTTGAGAGTTCTGTTAGCCGAGATCCCCTATCGTGGAGATCATAGGGGAATAGGACCTCTCGATTTTGTGTCAGGAAGAGCAGTGCCCAGCTTGTCCCTTTCCCCGATTATTGCACAGGGGCAAGCTAATCACATAGGGGCGGGAGGTGTGCATTTTGCTGTTGTCCCCACAGAGTGTGGGGCCAGGTGGATTTCCTCCCGAGAAGCCCAGGCCCCCCCACCCACCTGACCGAACTGTGACAGGCCCCTCTTCCTTTAGCTCCTCGGCACCCAGCCAGACAGGGCTGCCAGAGCTGGCACCCAGGACACCAGGGAACCAACTTCCGCGGTGGCGGTGGTGAGGGGAGGTGCCTGAGAGGTGCCTGTTGCCAACAGACTGCGGGAACTTTGCCTTGAATTTCGATTCCAGCTTTCAGCAACGACGGTGGCCAGGGAATGGGTATACCGACTCTACCGTATTGTTCTCTCCCAAGCTCGGCACACAGTAAGCGCTCAATTAGTACCATCGTTGGATCGATCGATTGAGGAAACGGGGAGGTGCACGGTGGCTGGACGGGATTCTCTTCCAAAGCAGCGTGGCGGACCGGGAGGAGGGAGGGGTCGGCCCCACCCCGAGATGGTCTCGGTTCCGGCCAGGGCTCGGTGCTGCCGGTCGGGGCACGAGGCACCTGCAGGGAACAAGCCGCCTCATTCCCACCCAGGATGAGAAAAATGATTTAGCATCTGCCCTGGGAATTTCCCCGAGAGTTCTGCCTCAACTTTAAAAGTGGGTGACATTTGCGATTAAACCTTAACAAACGTTGTTTTAACTCGCCCGCAATGCAAGCTATTGACAACAAACGTCTCTCCCCTCAAAATCACAGCACCGCTCAGGCAGGCAATTTACAAAACTGACAAGGGAGGGCGGGCCTTTCCCCTAGGTGGATGCGCGCTGACTGATTAGCTGGTATTTTAACTTAGATTCGTGCAAATTACAGGCAGAGCAAACCCTGCAATTTATATGTACTTTAAAAGTGAAAGCTTTAATCCCATGATTCATGAAAGTAAAGTGGTAATAATTTAAGTACCATATTTTATTTATCCCTCAGAGTTGTCAGCTGATACCAGAAGTATTTCCACTATTTGGGGGCTGTTGCCTTTGGCCGCTAATTGCTTCTTAGGAAGTAAGAGGGAAATTGCTTGGGTAACGACAAGGATGCCTCTGGCAACGTCAAGCCAAGGCATCAATCAGTCCATCTGGGTAAAATCACAAGCTGACTCCGATAGTGCTAAATATTTATACTGTCAAATACACACAGACATCCAGATGAAAAGAGGCATTCATTAGGAATTCTCTGGCTTGTCAGTTTAAAGATGTAGATTAGACGAAAACCTCCCACCATGGTACTGAGTGCTCAGGAAAAGTCTATATTTAGCCGTTCTGAGCAATAAATATCATCATATTGCCTCATTTAGGTAAATAGAGAATAAATATTGTCAAGATGATCCAGCGATAATGTAAACAGATCCCTGTTCAGAGGCTGGTGACGGGGGTAAGTCCCGGGACATCGAGGGGCCGATGACGCTTTTCCTCCCCCGCTGTGATCACGGTGGGATCGGTGGACAGACACCTTCTGTGGGGGAAACCTGGAGGAAAACCAGGGCTCTGTTGGACTCTTTCATCCCAGAGGTGGTTTCAAGCCCTCCAGGAAAAAGAGTGTTCATTAGCATGTCGGTCATGATACCTGCCTCGACATTCCCGCAGAGCTGCCGTCGCGGGGAATGAAGCCACTTGTGACCCCGTACGGGCTGGGCCCGGCGTGTAATCAGGAGATCGGACCGAACGCATCAGCCAAAAGAGAGCATACAGCCCTGGGGTGGAGACACGATTCCAGCAGGGCACCGAGTTAATAGTCGAGCTGGGATTTCTTTTCTAGGACATTTATCGGCGATCGGACGGGGCCCCCGGGGCACGTCTCTGTTTGGAGAGACCGAGATCTGTTTCCTGACCAGGGGCTGGTCACAGGGGATGGTGGCAGTGCCGTGTGTTTGCTGTGGGCGTGTGGAAGCGGGGCCACCTTCTTCCTGCCACAGACCGTCTCAGAGCCACACTCGACGTTAGGGTTTTAGTTAATCACGCTGGGTGATTTTTTTGAGATTAATAATTAACATCTCTCTTTATAAAAAATATCCATAATTAATCAGCAAATCATAACGAGAAGACTAATTAACTTCAAGCTCAGATCTTAACAGAAAATCCATATTCCTCGCCGACATCATTAATTACTAGAGTAATCAAAGTTAGCGCCCATGGGACTCCACATCAAGCTTTGTGGGTTTATAAACTAAGCTGTTATCACGCAGGAGCGTTCAGAGGCGCTCCGGAGAGCGTTTCCAATTCCCGGCCTAGCCGAGTACACGTTGGGGCCCTTTCCGCCCTCCTGGAAACCCGCTCAGAGCCGTCCACCCTGGAAAGTGGTGAGGGTCCCCCCAAGAACAGCAGCTTTCCCCCTCCCCTGACACACACACGAACACGCACAGAGTCATTTCTTGGATGGGACCGTTTCAGAGGTCACCCACAAGGAGGTTGGGTTGGCGTCCTTTCCTCCCCGTGGCCCCGCGTCTCTACTCTGTGTCTTGGCAGCATGCAGGGCAGGCCCAGTGAGCAACAGACAGATGCAACAGATGCCAGCTTTGGGGCACCCCAGCGTTGTTTGTTTCAAAAAAAGAAGCCACCAAATGAAGCTCTTTCGATCCATGAGATGCAGTTGGAAAGCTCTTTGGCCCACTGGGCTAAGCCTTAAAAAAAAAAAACAACAAAACAGAGTGCCCCTGAGATGGTTAGATGCCAGTAAAATCCATCTTGAATTAACATGGAACCGGCACAAATAGGAAGTGGTTTCACTTGCCTTTTTAATAAACGGGACAGTGCCACTTTAACAAGCCGGAAGTCCCCCTGGAGTTGTCATTTAGGAGTTTAGGAGTTAAACATGCACCCAAATCCACATTTCAATTATTCTATCACCTAATCTTCCGAGCGCACACAGCCAGTGCTGTTCTTTTGTGTGGCAGCTGTAAAAAATCTCGAGCAATTTTTTACTGTCAAGAAAACTCTGAATAAATAGGGGCTGTTAACTTAGGCAGATATCTGAGGTTATTGGTGGCAATCAAGAACTCACAGCACTTCAACTAATGGGTTATGATGAGAAACTGTTCCTAATAGCCAGCTAGACAGATCTGAATATGAAGATTTCTATAATTTTGTTGTCAGCTTGTGATGTACTCTAGTGCTAATTATTTGGAACAATTATGTTTTCCTAATAACAAAAGAAGAAGCAGTGAATTAAGCAGGCTTACCTTCAGATCTTTAGATACCGGTTTAAATGCACTTGCCATTAAGAAATAACATTTCTCTCTGCCGTTCGGAGCCCTAATTATTTAAGATGCTTGTCTTTAACCATCTACTTCTGCCGCTTCTTTTAAGCACGTTCGACACGTCAGCTCTCGCTGACGACTTCAGTAACTGGTCTTTCGGCAGCCCTCGACTCCTGCCTGTACGTCCCATAGACTGCCTGCTTCATTTGGTTATTCCCAAACCATAATTAGTGCGGTAATTAACAGGCGGATCCTTCACAGGGAGAGACTGCTAAAATCATGGGACGTCTCTCATCACTCTTCCTGATGTGCGAGTGATAAAGAGAGCCGGGTTGAGGTGACACTGGGGTTGGATTTCTTGCACGTTAACCGTGCTGCAGGGAGATTCACGGGACCTCACTCTACTGAACGCTTCCTTTGGAAAAAAGGAATTAACCACACTGTTTCTGTAATGCAACTAGGTGTTATCCTGCATTTGCAACTGTCAAATCATTTGTTTTAAAAACTTTGCGTTTAATGGGTTATGAATGCTTGAAAATTTTGAATTTTTGCACCTTAACTCCTCGCCTGTTCCGCACCGGAGTCGTGAGGTCCTTGACAGCTGGGCAGCAAAGCAGTGAGAGCCTCTGTCCTGACAACTGGTTTCTGACTCCATCTGAGGGCTTTTGGTGTGGAGGCGGTTTTTGGTTGTTTTCTAATTGCAGTCCCAAGGCCGGGGGGCCCAGGCCCCACTCGGTTAGGTTTCCCAAGGGATCCTCGTAGCTTGGATCCCGGCTTCTCACAAGCCAGCCGGGCCACGGGTCGGTCAACGGGTCGGGCACCTTAATGAACCAGGATGCTGTCGGGGAGGGGAGCCTCGCCCTCCCCTGCCCCGGGGTGGCCACTGTGGTGGAGGCCGTCCTGTTGGCTTCTTCACCCCAAGCTTGGTGGGGAGTTTTGGCTTCCTTCAGACAGACCACTCCTCTCCCCTTCTTCCAAGCCCTACTAAAATCACATCTTCTCCAAGAAGCCTTCCCTGATTAACCCCTCTTCTCCTTCCTTCCTGAGTTGCCTAAGCACTCGAGTCTGGACTCCTTAAGCATTTTGAAACTCACCCCATCCCGACAGCACTCATGTACTTAACCTTATACTTTGCTGTTTCCTCCATCTGTGATTTCCTTTAGCATCTATCTCCCCAACGAGGCTGTAAACTTCTTGAGTGCAGGGATCTACCTACTCCATCCATTTTTTACTCTTCCAATGGCTTAGTCTGGTGCTCTGCACACTGTAAGTGCTCAAGAAATATGATTGATTGATTGGCAGGGCAGAGGCCTGCTAGCAAAGCCCTAGGGTAGTCAGTCTCTGCCCCCGCAGCCCCAAGGCTCTCAGAATGGACTGCTGTGGTCTCTAGGGTTGGGGAAGAGGCCAATAGGTGTACCTGTTCCTGGAGAGAATGGTGGCCATTGGGGCAGTATCTCCTCCTTATCCCTGTGCTTTCCAGCTGTTGTCCATCCTGCCACTCCCTGTTGGAGGCCTTGGCTTCAAGGCTCCCAATCAGCTCTCCCCCCACCTACTTATCCTCCCTTCTTTCCCACTATACCCCAGCTCGCATGTTTCTCTCCTCTCAGGCCAACCTACTCACTGTGCCTTGTTCTCAACTGTCTCATCACATCCTCTTTCTCACCCCCTGCCTCCTGCCTGGAACTCTTTTTCCCTTCACGTGCGACAGACTGCTGCTCTCTCTGTTTACAAGGCCCTTCTGAAATTATATCGCACTCAGGAGACCTTCCCCAGTGAATACTCGGGTACTCATCCTCTTCTTCCCTCCCGCCAGCTACAGCATTTATATCCATATCTTTAAACCTGGAATTTGTTTTAGTGCCTGCCTCCCCTGCTAGCTTGAAAGCTTCAGGAGGAGAGGGGTCGTGTCTACTAGCTCTTTGGTACTCTCACAAGCACACAGTGCAGTGCTCTGCTCTCAGTAGATTCTGTGGATTGATTGATTGATTGTGTTTGGCCCGAAGAGTGAGTACTTCAGGCAGCAAACCCTGAGAGCTGGCATGCTGATTCTGGTGATCCGGCCTGTCAATTGGCTGATCTGTGAGAGCCTTGGTCCACTCATTACCCAAAGCAGGTCATGTTTCTGGCCCAGGTAACCCAGGCAGAAGCGGGTCCAATCAAGGGCAGCTTGGGCTAGTCCTCTGGGCAGCCCTTACCTCAGACATTATGGAGTCTTCTACGTGTCATCCCAATTTACGGAGAACACTCTGCCACATAGCACTCGAGGGCTATCATCATTCATGGATGTGACATCACGGGATGCTAATTAACGGGCATTGTGTCACACTCGTGACTTATGAGTTTTTCAGCAGCTGTGGTTTCCTCCAGTAGAAGCTTCCACAGCCCCTGACAAGGGGTAGCGTGGGGAGGGCTGTCCCGGTGAGTGTGATCAAAGCCCACTCCCAAGCCACTAGGAGAGCAGCAGCCCCGGGAGTGAACAGAGAAATCTTCCCCTCACCTTCACCCCAGTAGCAAACAAAAGTTGCAGAGAGAGAAATGCCCAGCGGAGAAATGGCTCCACGCAGGTACCTGTGGCAATTGGCTCCTCTGCCCAAAGAAGCATGGTCAGAAGTGTGGGCCTGAGGATCAGATCTCCAAATGCGTAGGGGATGGGGTGGGGGCGTGAATGTATGCGCACTCTTGGAAACTGCCACCTTGGAGGCAGGCTGCACTGGCCTCAGGTGGCTCTCCCATTGTCATCAGCATTCCCCGAGGCCACTGAAGTCACTGAGTGGTCATTCCCAGTGGCTTTCATTTGCTTTTACTGCAACCTCTGAAGAATGCAGCGATATCAGATGCTTTGCCAAAGCCACTCGCGGATTGAAACTGCCAGAATCGTGGCCCTCCTGCCCAGCCCCACCCCCTCACCCACCTGGAAAGGACCTCTTGGTCATGAGCATTAGCCTGGGGCTCCTGGGGCAGCCCTGTGTATGGACAGCGGTGACGGTGGCAGCCCAGAGAGCCGTGGGAAGTGAAATGATGCCAAGTGACCACCACTGTCACAGCCATCTAGTGGGCACGTTTGGCCAAAATGCAGCAACAGCAGCAGCTCAACGAAAACTTCATCATTATGCAAGGAAACATCTCTGCTCTCCAGGGCTGCCTGTTTCTGCCCCTAGCCTGCCCTGCTCAGACTCTCTGCCTCAACCCCACCTCTAGCCGGCCCGGTGGCTCAGGGCCATTGTTCTTCACTGTGGCCCACTGACCCGGTCCCCCTCGAGAAGCAGCATAGGTCCCCTCCTCTCAAGCAGTCGCCCGAAACCACTCGGCCCCTCGGAGCCAACCTTCTGGGATCTAGGCTGGGCTGGGCCACAAGGGCTGGAGGTCTGGCACAGAAAGGCAAAGGCAAGTTGTTTGCCTGCGGGTCGCCATGGTGGGAAAAAACGTTCAGAATCTGGATCAAGAACACTGTTGGACTTTCAACTGTGGGGCGGCACCGGGGCGACGGATCTTGTCTTCAGGGTTCATCCTGGAGCCTTACGTAGGCCAGACCAGGACAGCGAATTGACCCGGGCACCAGGAGGCAAGAGGCTGGGGAGAGGAAATGTCTCCTTGAGCAACAGTCGCTCTCTTGGCTCTGCTTAGCGTGTTGCACATTAATGGGTTCGAATTTCTCTAATTAATTATGGACATATTGGGTCCACCCTCCCAGCCGACGTTGTGGGTGGCGAGTATGGGTGCCCAGAGCCTCTTTACCATAGATGCCTGGGCCTCTAGCCGGTGGTGGGATTAGGCATCATCACCGTTCTCTGGGGCTCACACCTCAACCAGGCCCGGGGGGTTGGGAGGCTGGTGAGACTGGCCTGGTGCTGGGTGAGGCAGGGGTCCCATCCTGCTTGCCGGGAGCGCTGGCCCAGGGCCCTGCCAGAGGGGCGAGGGTCCACTCTGCAATCTGAGGTCCTTGGGGCAAGGGCCTGCAGCAGGACGGTGGCAAGAACCCCCCTGGGCTCGGGGCCCGCGGCAGCCCTCGGTCTCCCTTACCCAACAGGCAGTGCCTGTTGTACTTTGTACTTCCCAAGCGCTTAGTACAGTGCTCTGCACATAGTAAGCGCTCAATAAATACGATGGATGATGATGATGCCTGCGAGAGGAGAGCTGGGTGCCATTCCGGGGCTTTGCCACGGAGACCCCGTTCTCTGCAGCTGGAGCCCGGGCCAGAAGCTCTCGGGGAGGCACCTTCAGCCTTGGCTTCCGGTCACAGTCTCACCGACTGGCTGCCTCAGGGATTCAGGAAAAGGAGGTGTCCCTTTGTCTCCCCCTCTTCCATCCTGAGTCCACTTTCCACTAGGCTGCGCCACCTCCCCGAAAGCCGATCCCTTCCCGGTTCTGGGCCCAGAGGGCCGGGCTGAGTCAGAGCCAAGTCTCGCCCCCGCCCCCCGCCTACTCTCCCCATGACTCTGACTCCTAACACCCTGGCACAGCCACGTTCCCCGGGCTCGTGTAGCACCCTCCGCCCCGCGACCGTCGGGCAGGGAGGAAATTGAATCGATCTGGTCTTTTAAGGGCACCGGGGTGAGAGGCCCCACATTTTCATAAACTCAAATGAATATTTCAGTTTGACAAACAGAACACATCCCGCTCTGGTATGAAGTGTGGAGGAAATTGCTGCATGTCAGTGTAATTTTAATTAAATTTCCCTCAGTGGTTTATGTTCCAAACCTTTCTCTGTGTCTCCCCAGTGCTCGCTGGCTCCTCGTGTCGGAGGCAGCAGGGACTGGCCGGTTCAGCGATTCCCCTGCTCTCTCGGTTCTCCGTTTCCTTACCTTGGGCCCTTTGGGCCTGACCCTGCAAAGATCAGCACTGTGGGTCAGGTGTCGGCTTCCTGTGGTCCTTTATGCCGGACTGGCTGGGTATCAAACGGGCGGCAGAGGTAGCCAGGAGGATGGGCAGCTGTCGGCTGGGGTTGGTGGGGCTCCGTCAGAGCCCGCCAGCCACCCGGGCGGCCAGTGGAGGACAGAGCCCTTGCCTCAGTGCCCTTGATTGGCCGTTTGATGCTGCGCTGGGCTGCGCCTCGGAGAACTCATCACGATACTTTGGTTTGGCTTTTACCCAGCGCCTGGGAGGAACTCCAGCACCCAGCAGGGGTTGACAGAAACTTTATCCTGGACCCGCTGGCCCAGTTGAACGATAAGCTACATTTGGCCACCCAGGAGTTTGACTTCTAAATGAAACTCCAGGGTCCACTCCGACATCCCCACTATTCATTCCCCCCCGGCCCTGGCCCAGGCCCAGAGTGGTACAAAAATGAAAAAGGTGGTGGGGCGGCCTGCAGCTGGAGCTGGGCATGTACCTCCTGGTTTCCCACACCAGTTGAGAGGTCACCAGGCTGGAACCTTCCTCTCCCTCCCCCCTCTCTGCCGTCCGTCTAGACCTTAAGCTCACTGTGGGCAGGGAATGTGTCTGCTATGTTGTTATGTTGTGCTCTCCCAATCGCTTAGTACAGTGTTCTGCACACAGTAAGTGCTCAATAACTATGAATGACTGACTGGCTGACATGGTGGCATGCTTGCAGCATGTGGGCTGCGGGGCACTAACAATAATAATAATAATGGTATTTGTTAAGCACTTACTATGTGTGAAGCACTGTTCTAAGCACTGGGGGGACACAAGGTGATCAGGTTGTCCCACGTGGGGCTCCCAGTCTTAATCCCCACTTTACAGATGAGGTAACTGAGGCACAGAGAAGTTAAGTGGCTTGCTCATGGTCACACAGCTGACAAGTGGCGGAGCTGGGATTTGAACCCATGACCTTTGACTCCCAAGCCTGTGCTCTTTCCACTGGGCCACGCTGCTTCTCCCAGTGGTGCGGGGGAGTCACATCCTCCCCCAAAGGGCTTTCCTCAGCACCATCACTTTCTTGCATCTCCTCCTGCCCTGTTTGTACCTGTCACTTGTGTTTCTCCTTGCAGCCCCTGAGTCTTAGTCAAACAGCATCCAGAGGGTGGAGATGGGTGACGGCCAGCTGGCTGTAAATAGCGTTGAAGGCACCATACTGTTCTCGCCATGATTGGACTGGGGGCAGGGGAATTGGTGGGGGCAGAATAAGCCCCTTGCAGATGCGCCGGCACCGAATATTGGGTCCAGTTGTATGGCGTTTGCGTTGGCGTTTCTGTACACCTTGGTCCGGATGAGCTTTCGTATTCCAACAGAGCCCAGGGAGCAGAACTTTCTGCCGTTGGTTTGTTAGCATCTCTTCAGCTTCGTTCGGCCAGCAGTGACCCCCGGTCCAGTCTTTAAACATTTTCAATTTACAGACACGAGCGTGTTGGCTGTCTTGGGATCTCATTGTTTTGACGAGGTCAGTCCTGAACAGTTGTGCCACTAGAAAGATGGCCGGTGTGCCCTGCTTGACCCAGCCAGCTCGATAGGAAAGTAGCAGAGATGAACCCAGAACGCACCGTTCATTTTAATATTTATGGAAGAAATTCACATTGTTTTAAGTGTACACAAGCAGCTGCTGTCATTTGGCTTTGAGCAGATGTTAGACCTCCAAAAGCTTTGCTGATAATTAAAATACTAACAGTTAGTGTTCTACCCAGCTGCAGGTTCTGTTTACTGTAAATTTGATTTTAATGGCGCCTCTGTGCAATGATCGAAATGCGGTTTGTTTTTCACCACACATACCAAAGTGTCTGCAATGAAGACAAACAGCCATTTCCCTTAATTTCCTGTGAAAAGAGAGGATGATACTGTATCGTGGCTTAATTTTATAAAAATAATGCAAATCTGACTGGAAAGGTGAAAGGGGATGTATTTCTAGGGTTAACCCTAGAAAATGGATGTAAGCAAATGCCAAATTTTTCACATTGGCGTTTTCAAGTCATCCCATCACGGGGAACTGGGAGGAGGTTTTTTTGGTTTTCACGCTCCTGACATTGGGCCCTGTCTGAGGAGCCAGGGTTTCAGCTGTGTTCATGGTTCCCAACGGGATGTCCTGCAGACCCCAACTGCCTGGGGTGGCTTTCATGAGGCCAGATTCCCTGAACACAGACACGATAACAAGCAGACTAATGGCCAAGATTTAGAGTTCCTGGTGTAATGGACAGTGCACTTAGGAAATAAGTGATACTCTACTGGGTGCCTGCTGTGTGCAGAGCACTGTGCTGGGAACCTGTTGTGTATGGAGCATTGTCCTGGGAGTCTACTTAGTGCAGAGCACTGAATCGAGTGTCTGTTGTGTGCAGATCATTGTACCGACTGAGGTTGCTGTTATCTTGCTGAACCAAAGGACTGTAAGTGGGCACAGCTCCCCTTCCCCCTGGACCTTCAGGCTGGAAAAATGCAGTTCCCGAGGGCAACTTAATGCCGATCTCTCTAGATCTGGGACTCCATACGCATAATTGCACAGCCGAGGTTCTTAGTCACAGTCGGGGTGGGCAGTGACCTATCTGGGATGGCCGAGCCTGGACCTGAAGAAAGCGAAGAATGTGGAAGGGTCTTGATTGGAATGGATTAGGGTGGGGCCTGTGTCTTCAGGGATGGGTCCCATCATCTTTGCCGTTGTCGACAGTAGCCCGAGTACCGATGGTATTGGAAGGAAAAGGAACACTGCAGGCAGTTTCCGCCTTGGACTTCCATAGGCAGTATGGGGTTTGGACCCCTGGGTTCCCCCCACGAAAGGGCTTCCCCAGAAGCTGTGGTCTCCTGTCAGCAGGAAAGTGTTTTTCTTGCTCTCCTGGGAACTCCCTGGAGTTCAGACCAGTTCCCAAGGTGAACATTCCCAGCCCACAGTCCGGGCCGGGAGTCCGATATGATGCCACAGGCTCGTTGGCTGTTCTGTCAGGAATGGACAGAGCCACCGCGGGCCATTTTGGGTAGGATTGAACTACATAAGTCCCAGAAACGGGGGCACAGAGATAGCCACCAAGCTGCCCTGTCTTCCCATTTGGGGGAAGGGTGGAAAACAACATGCGTGCAGCTTGGGGCTCCTAGCCCCTCAAATCATCCCCACTTCCCTAACCCCTGGGGTCCCGTGCGTGGTGATACCCCTGACTCCCCTCAGCCTTGAACATGACAAGTTGAGAGGAGGCACCCGCTTCCCATTGTCTCACCTGGTTCTGACGGTGCGGGCGGGAGTGTGCTGTACCCCTCCAGAGGACTGTGCCTCTGGACCTCGCCAGTTGGCCCCGCCAACCCTCCCCTCCCGGACTATCACCCCTGGCTTCAGACCCAGCCCCGGACCAGGCTTCTTGGCGGGAAAAACTGCTGGGACAAACCAGAGCAGGAAGTTCTCTAAGGTAGCGGGGCACGCAGGATGCACAGTTAAGTTAGTGAGCCTCCCCTAGGGTGCTGAGCTGCTGTAGCACGTGCACACACCTCCCAACCAGGCAGCCCGGCTGCTGCCACCGAACCAACTCCCTTGTCGTTGCTCCCAAACTGAACAAAGGTGACCAGCCCAATTAATGCTCTTAATATGACTGGCGACATGATTGGAGGCCGCAGGATGAACTGATCCCATGCTTAAAATTTCTCAAGAGTTGTATTTCACTGAGGTTCACTTTCTCATCCTCCGACTCGCTCGTGAGAAAACGAAGGTCGGGGGACATTAAAACATGGGCCCGGTTTACTAGCATAGTCTGGGGTGAATGCTGTTTCACCATAATAGACCTCAAGCATGAGCCTTTGTCGTTAAAAATCACACCTGGCGGAATGATGGCGTCCGTCTCCGGGGAGTGCCGTGCCACCAAGGGCGGATGACACCTCAGACGAGGCCCCCATCATCATCATCAATCGTATTTATTGAGCGCTTACTGTGTGCAGAGCACACAGATGGGAAGAGCCCCGGCTCTGCCTATGCCCCAGTTCCCATCTCCTTCCCTGATGTTGCTCCGCGGCCCACAGCGGGGAACCTTGCCTAGGAGGCTCCTCCACCTTCACCTTGCCCGGGGCGGCCATAGCGACAACGTCGGGAGAAGCCGGCCGGCGGGCAGCGAGCCGTCCCCAGAGCCGCCCCCGTCCCCCACGCACCGTGCCGCTCGGCCCGCGGCAAGCCTTTCTGATGCCGTCTTTATCTGCTACACGAGGCGTGAAATCTACTTTCTGTTTCAGAACTCCGGTGACCTCTGAACCCTCTGGTGGAAACACAATGTGACCTTTCTGTTGTCAGCGGCTTTCATTCTCTTGAAAATTCCATGAATTTTTATTACAAGTTTTTTTAAACCGAGCTGAGGCTTCAACAAATTACTTGACACCGATGAGATGAAGTTGTTGAAGTAGTGTTAGATAAGTTTTACAGCCGGCTTGCGTGCCGCACAGAACAAAGTCAGCGTCCGACAATGTCATACCCCAGTAACTGCTGAGCCTACTATTGGATAAATACATCATTTTATGGAACATTGATTGTTCTATAAACCCAATGGAGTATTATGCTCTATGATCAAACCATTTAGATTGTGTGTAGAGCACAGAAAATGCCATATTCAGGATGGTACTAAAAGTGCCATTTGTGTATTTTATGGATGTCATTACAGGGGAAACTTCTCTCTGTAGGCCCTGTTTACTACAAAATTTTTTAGTCTGTAATGACATTTTTCATTCACAACGTATGCTTTCAGAAGAGGGGGGGCCTTGTTTTATTTGTTTCATTCGAGTTTACTGCACAAATTCTGTACATTTTAATTAAATGTAAGCTTAACAAAAGCATAAGGTATTTATTCGGTGGGAAAAGATGATGACAGTAGCGAAAGGATCGAGTGTGTGCGTGAGCATGCGCGCACACATACATACATACATACACACACATATATATATATATATATATATCCTGGCAGGAAGGATTCAGGTACTGAACTAAGTGTGAGGCATCCCAAAAGCCTAGGGCATGTCCGTTCAGGCTCAGCCTCATCCATCCACCTCCAGTCAGCACCAACCACATCCTGCCAGGGCCCACCATGCCCAGCCATTTCCAACTACGTGCCATGCCCATCCACATTCAGCCGTGCCGATTTCCCGATGGGTTCAGGGATGGCATCTGATGGACGTGCAGCAAGCGGGGGCAGAGACACTGGATTCGTGAGCAGAGCAGTGCCCTGCGCAGCTGGGCAGTTTGGATGCCATTCAGTGCAGTTACCACAGGATGAAACCACCTCCCCGGGCTTCCCGGGTTTAACCCCCCCACCCAGCTAGTCAGCCAACCAGTCCAGATCCGGGAATGCCGCCTGGACTGGCTAGGCAGATTTTCCAGGGAAGCCCAGGAAAACTCAGGGCCTCCGACATGGAATCCCCCACACCCTTCCTTGGTGCGCGCCCCGGGCAAAGGCAGAGGGCTAGTCGTGGGTTCACATCAGTGTAAATGACACTTGAACTTCTCCACATTAATTCATTAGGGTGGGAACGGAGGAACCTTCAGAGGGGGAATCTTTTACAGTCTGATTGAGGCCGTTCCATTTTATAGGGCCATTTTTCAAAGCAGCTCTGACAGCACTCCAACTTATTCAATTGCTGAATCAAAGGCGGGCCTCCCGACACCTTTATGAACTGTGGTGGAGGGGCTGAGGGGTCTGGGCTGAGGAATGGTACTGGGGGGCCAGGCTGGGGTCAGCTGCGGTTACCCCGGACGTTACTTATTAGACCAGCAAGAGGCTGAACTGGCCTGGGGTCCCCAAGGGATCCGATGCGCCGGACAGTTGAGGCAGGGCTCCTGCCCCATGGACAGTCCTCCCTGGTGACTCGGCGTGAGTCCGGAGAGGACTGGTTCTGGAATGACCCTTGAGGGCGGGAGCCCTATGGCCCCACCTGAGGAAGAAGGTGCCTGGAAGCTGGAGTCCCCTAGACTGTAAGCTCCTTGTGGCAGGGAACGTGTATTCCAACTCTAATATTATTAATTAATTAATTAATTAATATTAATATATTTTAGACTGTGAGCCCACTGTTGGGTAGGGACTGTCTCTATATGTTGCCAATTTGTACTTCCCAAGCGCTTAGTACAGTGCTCTGCACATAGTAAGCGCTCAATAAATACGATTGATGATGATGATGATAATATACTGTACTCTTCCAAGCGCTTAGTACAATACTCTGCACACAGTAAGCCCTCAATAAATACCATAGATGAGAAGCAGCGTGGCTCAGTGGAAAGAGCATGGGCTTTGGAGTCCGAGGTCATGGGTTCGAATTCCGACTCTGCCACATATCTGCTGTGTGACCTTGGGCAAGTCACTTCACTTCTCGGAGCCTCAGTTACCTCAGCCCCACGTGGGACAACCTGATCACCTTTTATCCCCCGCCCCCCCGCGCTTAGAACAGTGCTTTGCACATAGTAAGTGCTTAACAAATGCCATCAATATTATTATTATTATAGATGGATTAATTGATTGGAGGCTGCACACAGAGGGTACAAACTCCAGTGCTCTGTACACAACAAATGTTCAATACAGTGCTCTGCGCACAAATGCAAATAGAGAAGCAGTGTGGTCTGGTGGTTACAGCACGGGCCTGAAAGTCAGAAGGACCTGGGTTCTAATCCTAGCTCCACCACTTGTCTGCTGGGTGACCTTGGGCAAGTCACTTCACCTCTCTGGGCCTCAGTTACCTCATAACAATAATAATAAGGCTCTGCCACTTGTCAGCTGTGTGACTTTGGGCAAGTCACTTAACTTCTCTGGGCCTCAGCTCCCTCATCTGTAAAATGGGGGTTAAAACTGTGAGCCCCCCCGTGGGACAACCTCATCACCTTGTAACCTCCCCAGCGCTTAGAACAGTGCTTTGCACATAGTAAGCGCTTAATAAATGCTATCATCATTATTAAGAATAATAAGGGCATTTATTAAGCGCTTGCTATGTGCAAAGCACTGTTCTAAGCGCTGGGATTAAGACTCTGAACCCCGTGTGGGACAGGGACTGTATCCAACCTGATTAGCTATATCTGCCCCAGCAGTTAGTAGAGTGCCTGGTACATCCTATGCACTTAACAGGTACCTTAAAAAAACCAATGCTCAGTACAGTGTTTTGCACAGAGTGGGCACCCACTAAAGTGATCTGCAAACGAGTGCTCAGTACAGTGCTGTGCACTGAGTGGGTGCCCAGGACAGTGCTCCGATCCCGGGGACTCACGGTACTCTATACGTACTCCCTGCGTCACTCAGTCCTGTGGAAGGTGGTGATCGGTGCTTTGGCAAGTCCCCCATGGAGCTGGTAGGCTTGGGAGTAGAGTACAGAGCCATGAGCCTGATCTAACAGTTGTTTTCTCTTCTAGGGATCGTCTCCAAGTCCTACGAGTGCCGCCTAAAGGGGCAAGGGGCCACCTTCGTGGAGACGGAGCGCCCCTTCACGGCCGCAGCCCCCGCCGAGGAGTCTCCGGTCCGAGAGAGACCGTCCCCGGGTGGCCGCCGGCACCCCGCAGAACCGGTGCAGCAGGTCATCATCATCCACGGCTACGACGGGGACCTGGCCGTGGACGCATCCGTGGAGGAGACGGCGGCCGCCACGCTGCAGACCCTGGCCCTGGCCGGCCAGGTGGCCCGAGTGGTGCACATCACAGAGGACGGCCGGGTCTTCGCCGCCGGCCAGAATGGACCCCAGCTGAGTGCCGGGCTGCCACACCAGGTCCTGACCGAACAGCTGCCTGACGGGGCCACCCGTGTGGTGGTGCTGGAGGGGCCGGAGGAAGGCCTGGAGGATGAGGTCACTCCCCTCGGGGCCGGACTGGAGCGGGCGACGGGGCAGGGGTCCCCGGGCCCCTCGGAGGCCGGCCCGGCCCCTCAGGACGCACCGTCGGCCCTGGACGCCCTGCTGTGTGCCGTCACCGAGCTGGGGACCACGGTGGGACCCGGGGGTGAAGCCCTGCCTGGCTCTGCCCCGAAAGACCTGATCCTCCAGGTGCCTGGCCAGGAGGCGGCCGACGAGCCCGGGAGCCCGCACCTGCCACCCTTCCCCGGGGCCCAGGAGCTGGAGCCAGGGGCAGTGCCCGTGGACGTCCCAACCCAGCTCGGGCCCCTGCCCGCCCTCCCCACGGTCACGCTGGACCGGAGCCATGTGGCCTTCAAGAAGATGGTCCAGGGAGTCCTGCAGTTGGCCATGTGTGGCCCGGAGGCGGCCGACCAGCTGATGAAGGACGGTGTCACTCAGTTCATCGTCAACGAGGAAGGCACCGTTCACATGGTGGCCAGCGACGGGGCCCAGATCATCATGCAGGGCCCGGTCCCCGACGCGCTGGGCCTGCCAGCCGAGCACCTGGACCTCATGGGCTCCGGCCGGGAGATCTCCCAGATCATAGTCACGGAGGAACTGGCCCAGGCCATGGCGCATGAGTCCGCCGGCGGCTTCGCCGAGGGCACGACCCATTACATAGTTACCGAGCTGCCCCAGGTGCCGGGCGACGGGGAAGGGGCGTCAACTGCGGCAGTGTACTCCCATACGGTCATCGAGGCAGCCGAGTCCCCAGACTCTCTGAGCACTGCCGCTGCCCCAACCGGGGAGCAGCTGACCAGCATGGTCATCTACACCCAGGGTAGCCCACAGGAGCAGTGAAGGCACCCACGGGAGCCCTAAGAAGATAGCCCTTTGGGGACGGGGGTCACGGGTGGGAATCCTGACCTGGACTTTGACAGCTTGACACAGGCAGAGATGAAAATAGCAGACACACACACCCCCACACACGCACATGCACATATGCACAGTATGTGGGCAGTCGGCCCCTGACCTTCCTCTGTGGAACCTTCAAGGTGGGGACAACAGAGCTAACACCAAAACCCCTCTGGTGCCCTGTGCCAGGGGTGAGAGCGGCCCTGGGAGCCGGGCACCAGAGCCCAGGAACTTTATGAGCCACCAAGGCCCTTGTGGCTGTAAAAGCAAGGGGACAGTGTGGCTGGCAGGGTGTCCAGCCCCCGGAGAAGACCTCCCGGCAGAGTCAGGCGGAGGTTGTCCGTTCAGGAAATTGGCCGACTGCTTCCTGGCTGCCCATTGGCCGGGCCGGGTGTCCCCCTGGCCCTTCTGAGGGAGCACGACTTCGGGCCCTCCAACATTTTGTGTCTGGAAGCCAAGCAGGTGAAGCCCCACCCTGGACTTCTGGACATTTCTGCTGTGGCAGCCCAGCAGTGATCTCAGCCAACAGTCTTGCACCGCGGTGGGAGGTGGTAGCACCGTTTGAGACCTATTAGGAGCCCCACATCGCTCCCTGCAATTCCGTCTGGTCTGTCGGCCCCCACAACGACCCTCCCGGTGACCACGATGACTCGTGGCACTGTCCCACGCCGGGTTTTGGGAGACCTCCGCGGCTGCGGTCTGGAAAGCGCCCCGGCTCCATCCCGGAACAGTGGGTCTGCAAAGGGCAGAGACCCGCACCTGCAACTTAACTGTCATACCTTAAAAGTCTGTATATCGGTTGTGAAATTTGAAACCGTAATGTCAATATCTTGCTTTTTTATGAATAGCTCTTCGTACAAACATTACTTTTGCACACTCGCTCTGTGACTGAAACGCCACGGAGGTGCTGACGGTAACGAGGCGGGAAGGTGACCCTGCCTCTGCTGCTCTGGCCAGACATGGATGCCGGTGGTTGGGGCCGACTACGGCCATGGGCCCGGAGAACCCGCCCTCCCCTAGACAGGGGTACGTGGCCGGCCACCTGGGTCCCAACCCGGGGGAGATCCTCGGGGCCACGGCTGCTTCTGTTGGCTCCGGTTGTCGTCTTCCCCAATAAAGCGATAGCAGCATTGCAGCGGCGCTCTTGGTCTCTTATTGGAGCAGCTGCAGACGGGGCAGAGTCTGGGCACACATGGGCCGCAAACAGGGAGAAGGAGGGCCTAGGGCAGGGCACATCCAAAGTGTGGGAGGGCCACGAATCAGGGTGTGGATGGAGTGCCGGCCAAAAGCTGGTCTCTGGGCCGAGTGCTGGGGGGCCGTCTTTTCTCCTCTTCCTTCTTGGCGGACAGAGACTGAATGATTCAGCATCAACCACGGTCCCTTCTCACTCTCTGGATCTTTTGAGTCATTCATTCATTCAATCGTATCTATTGAGCACTTACTGTGTGCAGAGCACTGTACTAAGCGCTTGGGAAGCGCTTCCTCTCCCCCTCGTCCCCCCTCCATCCCCCCCATCTTACCTCCTTCCCTTCCCCACAGCACCTGTATATATGTATATATGTTTGTACATATTTATTACTCTATTTATTTATTTATTTTATTTGTTCATATCTATTCTGTTTATTTTATTTTGTTAGTATGTTTGTTTTGGTTCTCTGTCTCCCCCTTTTAGACTGTGAGCCCACTGTTGGGTAGGGACTGTCTCTATATGTTGCCAATTTGTACTTCCCAAATGCTTAGTACAGTGCTCTGCACATAGTAAGCGCTCAATAAATACGATTGATGATGATGATGATGATGGAAGTACAAATTGGCAACATATAGAGACGGTCCCCACCCAACCACGGGCTCACAGTCTAGAAGGGGGAGACAGACAACAAAACAAAACAATGTGGACAGGTGTCAGGTCATCAGAAGAAATAGAAATAAAGCTAGATGCACATCATTAACAAAATAAATAGAATAGTAAATATGTACAAGTAAAATAGAGTAATAAATCTGTACAATAATAATAATAATGGCATTTATTAAGCGCTTACTATGTGCAAAGCACTGTTCTAAGCACTGGAGAGGTTACAAGGTGATAAGGTTGTCCCAGAGGGGGCTCACAGTTTTCATCCCCATTTTACAGATGAGGGAACTGAGGCACAGAGAAGTTAAGTGACTTGCCCGAAGTCACACAGCTGACAAGTGGCAGAGCCGGGATTTGAACTCGTGACCTTCGACTCCAAAGCCCGGGCTCTTTCCACTGAGCCTATTGTACCCTGTCAAGCGCTTAGTACAGTGCTTAGTACAAACATATATACAGGTGCTGTGGGGAGGAGAAGGAGGTAGGGCGGGGGGGGTGGGGAGGAGGCGAGTCGGGCCCAGGGGACAGAGGGACGTGACCATGATGATGGGGGAGGAAACAGGAGGGGAGGGAAGGGGAGGGGACCCCCTTGGACTGAAATGCAAGGTGGAGATTCCGTGGGCCGAGAAGACGGCCCAGCAACAACGCTTGCCGAGCGTGCAGCAGCGGCAGCTTTGGGCAGCCCTGGCCTGGCTGCCCAACTGCCTGGGGCTGAACCCCAGCTCCACTGTCAGGCCCACAGCCCCTAGAAAGCCCATCTGCATAGAAAGCCATAAGCGCTTAGTACAGTGCTCTGCACACAGTAAGCGCTCAATAAATGCGATTGATGATCTGCAACCTCCACAATGCCAATCACCACGAGTAGTGGCTCGGCTGCCATCTCTCCTAACGTGGCAGCCCGTCTGCTCCCTCCTGAAACCTATCCGAGGCAGCTGAGACGCTGCCCGCCGCGCGGGTGGCAGGACATGTTGACCTTCACCGCCGATGACCCAGCACAACTCTCGTAGGTGGCTAAGGCTAAGGGGAGAGGTTTCTCTTGTTCCCACTCCTGTCAGCAGGGCCGGGGCTCTCGCTGCTCCTGGGCTTGGTGCTGAGTGCTCACCGGTGCTCTCACTACTCCCAGGGTCAGTGCTGAGTGCTCGGCAGGGCTCTCGCTTCCCCCAAGCTCAGTGCTGATGTTTGCTGGTGCTCTTGCCACTCCCGGCCTCAGTCCTGAATGCTTGCTGGGACTCTCTTGGACTCAGTGTTGCGTGCTCCCCGATGCTCTTGCTATCCCCGTCCCGGTGCCGCCCACCCCCCCAGCCCCACCTGGGTTTGCCTGGGAGGGTGAATGGGTGGGGGGAAGGCCAGCTTCATTCCGACTATCTGTGTTGACCCTGGAGGGAGCTCAGCAGTGGCCAGCGAGGACTGGGGTCACATGGCCCAGTAAGGGAGGAATGGAAAGCCAGGATGTTTTTCCGAACGGTCCAGGAGGGATCAGACCCTGAAACTCTCTATGCGGCCTGTGCCGCCAAAGACCCTGTGCTACGCAGACTGCCAAGTGCCCAGCACAGCATTCTGCACACAATAGGTTCCCAGTACAGCCCTCTGCACACAATAAGCACCCAATGCAGTGCTCTGCACACAGCCGGCACCCAGCAAATGTTGACAGCTCTGTTGTATTATGCTCTGCCAAGCATTTAGTAGAGTGCTCTGCACAGGGTAAGTGCTCAATAAATATGATTGACTGATTGGTGATGAGGATGATGGTGGCTGTCAGGAAGGCTGGGATGCAGGACTAAGACTCTGTTCTCAGAGTCTTTCCCAGAAAGTCCATTTGTGGCATGCCAGGGGATGGCTGGTGGCAGCAGCAACAGCCTCTGGGTCTTTCCAACTCTCCTAGGCCTAAAACCCAAAGAAAGACATGGGAAAAACCCACTCGGGAGTCTGACACCTAGACCCCACTCAGGTCTAGGAAGAGGACTTGGGCACTTTCCCTTGGTCTACCAAGCCCAGTGTCCTGGGGGCTCCAGACCCCCTCACGATCCCCCACCCCATTCCTTCCAGGGGAGAATCCATCCGTTTTCAAAGTCTTTAGGGTGATCTCATTTCTATGAAGAAGAAAGTTAGCTCTGATGGCAGTTATGTGTTTCGGAAGCACCTTCTAATCAGGAATTGGTGATTCATGATTAGTTTCAGCAGGCGATCCATCCGACATGTAAGGGGGAAAAATTAGCAGCTGTCACTGCATGACGAGTTAATTTCCTGATCGGCCTGACGGGGAGAAGCCATTTGGAGACATGAAGACGGCTGACGAGAAAACCTGGGACGGCTCGGTAATCGGAGAGAAAGACAGGGCAGAGGCCGCGCGGGGGTGAGCATCGTTCTGTTAATGATGAGGGGTGGAGCCCAGTCCCCGGGCCTGGCAGTGGGCATGGCAAAGGACACTGAGGGCATTGGGCATACTCGGGGGCTTCAGGAGACTCTGGGGCTGTCCGGGGGGAAGGCCCAGCTTTGCCTTTCCCAACCTTGTCACCCCTGGGTTGGGAGGACTGGCCGGCCCTGGCCACAGCTCTGGCTCAGTTCTACGTGGCAGGCATTTTGGTGGGCCGTGGGCAAACACCTGCTCCCTCCAAAGTTGCCTCCACTGAGCCCAGTCTCCATCCCCGCCACCCCCACTCCCTGCCTCCTCTGCTGCCTTCGCCTTTCCTCCCGCCCGGGGCAGAGGCCCAACAGCCATCAGCGAACACTCTGAGTGGCTGCCCCTGCTTCTTTGCCAGCCCTCTGGCTGGCAGACCAGGCAGGCGGCACGTTCCGCCCTCCTTGTTGGGCTGGAAAAGTGGAGGGAGGGAATGGTCCCGCGGATATGGGGTGGCGGCAGGATATGAGAGCATTCTGGGGCAGGGTTATAGAGATCGATTACCGGAATTAAATAAATCCATTAAAAATCTCTCCGTCAAAGAACCATTTACTCACTCCATGGCCGTTCATTTCCAATCCCTTTTAACAAATTCCTTCAAAATGCCCTAATTTGAACACGGCTTTCCACGTCATGAAAAGATCATTTATTACCCGGATAAAGGTGGACATATGGACCAGGGTTCTCTGGCTCTCGTTCCGCACCCGTGGCCCTGGTTGGGGGGACCCAGCTTCTACCATTGGAGAGGCGGTGGGCAAAAACTGTACCCTGGAGGGGCAGGGTTGGGATCTCCCTCGCCAGCAGAGTTTCGAGGTTCTCGGCTTCTCAGTAGCTCTTGAGGAGACACCGGCCCCCGCACCCCAACCCCGGACCCTCTTGTCACAGAGACAACAGCGAGTCACCACTCTTCTAGTCTCCTCCTCAGGCTAGATATGCTTCTGGCCTCTGACCCTCCCCTCCAGAGCCCAAGACCCTGTTTGGGCTTCAGTTAATTATCACACATCAGCTGATGACATCTGCATTAGCCCTCATTCATTCATTCATTTGTATTGACTAAGTCCTAGGCTGGGTGCTGACGAGAGAACTGTACTGAATGTCTACTTTCATTCATTCATTCAGCCGTATTGAGAACCTAATGTGCGCAAAGCACTGTATTAAGCGCTTAGGAGAGTACAGTACAATGATAAACAGATACATTCCCTGTCCAGAACAAGCTTACAGAGCAGTATACTGAGTACTTACTGGGTGAAAGCAGAGTACTGAACACCTATGGGTGTGCACTGTGTGCAGAGCACTGTACCAGGCCCTTAGCCGCATATGAAAAAGAATAAAAGTCATAGTTTCTGCCTTCAAGGACTTACAGTCTAATGGGGGAGGCAGGAAAGTGCACGTTGTCCCCTTACACCGGAAACGGGTAAAAAGCATAGCCACAAGGGGTAACAGCAAAAATAAATGAGAAAAAATGTATATATAAACAAATCAACCAATGCACAAGTAAATGCTAGGGTACCCAACAGCCTGGCATGAACAGGGAGGATTTTAGGAAGCTTTGATGGTATGGTGGGCCGTGATTTAGTTGAATCAAGCGGCAAAGGAGTTCCAGGAAAGAGATGGGCATGGGTGAGGGGCCAGAGACAGGAGAGTTGATAGTGAGGCACGGGTAGCTTGGGAGAGGTGAAAAGTGAAGCTGGGTGCAGTGAGAGAAGAAAGTGGGGCAGGATGGGGAGATCTGCCAGGGAGCCTAGAAGTGGATGCTCGGGAGTTTATGTCCAAAACAGTGGGCGAGGACAGGGGCCACTGGATTGCCAGAAGGGAAGTCACTGAGCTTCTCTAGGCCTTGGTTTCCTCATCTGTAAAATGGGGGTAAGTTAGATAGTAGGCCCTGTGTGTGAAAGGGACAGTATCCTGTTTTATAATGGCAGTGCTAAGCATATAATAAGTGCTTGATAAATGTCATAACTCATATTTGTTGGAATTGCTTCAGAAATCCAATATGGTATCTGAGGAAAGTCTAGTTTTTGCTGTTATGAAAAATGTGCGATGTCCTAATGACCCTTAGTTTGTTCTGAAAGCTCTTGCCTATTGGCAAGACACCCTTCCCGTAGTCTCCCAAAGGACAGGATACCAGCCTATCTTCTCATTTCCCCTGTGGCCCTGGACAGGATGCTGCCTAGATAGCAGAATCCAGCCAGGCATTCTCACTCAGTCATCAGTAGTGGTCCTTGATTGGGCGAAAGACTTGTCGGGTTTAAGCTGGGCCATGTCCTTGGTGTGTGCTTTTGGGGTGACTGTTGGTCTGTGCGCTTCACTGACTCTGCACAGTCATTCATCATCATTTGAATGTCACTCTACATGCTCTCGACAAGGACAGTCATCAGCATTTCCGGGCAGCCTGCTGAGGTGGCAGAACTTTCCAGAAGCCCAAAAGCAGTTCTGGCATTGATTTAAAGATCCCGTCTTGCATCTTCGAGCCTGACTGCACAGACTATATCAAATGAAATTGCACCTGCCATACAGCCCTGCTCTGGACAGCACTCCGCCCACCAGAGGTGCCCAGTACACTGCCAGCACACAGAAGGCGCTCGAAACAGTGCCTAGCACACAAGCAGTACCTAGTACAGTGTTCTGCACCCAGTATCTAGTAGAGTGCTCTGCATACACAGGAGTCATCGAGGACAGTGCTCCAACTGTAATGTTGACAGTGTTTTCATTAAAAATATGTATACTCCTTGAGGGCAGGGAATGCCCTCACTTCTTTCCCTAACTTACCCGCATTTTACAGATGAGGAAACCAAGGGCCTAGAGAAGCTCAGTGACTTCCCTTCCGGCAATCCAGTGGCCCCTGTCCTCGCCCACTGTTTTGGACATAAACACTCCTCTGTGCTGTATTTTCCCAAGCCCTCAGTGCTTTTCTCTCCAACCCCTCTGCCTGTACCCCATCTCCCTCTCCCCGTCCCCTTCCCCTCTCCTCTTCCACTTCCCTCCCCCTCTGCCTCCATCCTCTGCTCCCTTCCACCCTCCAAATTCCCTTACCTCCTCTCCCTCTTCCATCCTTCCCTCTCTCCACCCTCTGTTCACCTTCCCTCCCTCTTCATCTCCCCTCCCTCATTCATCCCACCACTTCCCGGCCCCCAACCCCACCGAAGGAGCCAGCAATGAGGGAGAAATCTCAGTCCAGGTTGGGGAAAGGTGGGGTTCTCGCCCTCAGGTAGAAAGAAGGAAATAAAGGTGCAGGCTTACCGCCTGAAGGCCCTGACCGGGTGACCTCCAGGTGGCTCATCAGCAGCAAGCGGGCAAAGAGGGATGGTGTTTCCCGCCCGTGCCCGCAGCCCGGCTCGTGGCAGTATCAACGAGAGCTCGGCCAGCCTTTAATGAGGCTGCAGGGTGTTAGTGCACCGTCTAATTAATCCCATATTTTCCCACGGCGTAATTGCGGAGCCGGGGCTGAATTATTTGGCTCCTGGAGGTGGAGCCGAGCCCGCACTGCCCTCTGTCCCTGCTCCGCACAATTTATTATGCCGTGCAGCAAGACACTGTGCAGAAACCCGCTGCTGCAGGACTATCTGTCATCTCTACATTATCAGTAAAATACACCCCCTTCCACACTGTGCTACAAGGCTTTAGCAAATTGCTATTTTTATGGGCAATGATAAAGGAAATGCTACCTTATGTTCCAGTTTTTAACCGTCTGGAGTGTGGAATGGACCGTCCTGCCTGCTGTCGCGGGGGGCATTAATCTGCATACCGAAATCCAGCACATTGGTGACCCCGTCCTCCCCCGCCCCTCCATGCAAACTGCTGTGAAGGCGGGGCTACCGGCCTCTGTCTCTGCCCCTCTGCAGCCTCAGAGACAAGGATTCCCTCTGGCCCTGGGTCACCCAGAAATGCCCACTTCCCCCGATTACCGCCCCCCGACTCTGCCCCACCATGCTCACCCATCTGTGCCCCCCACAAACATGGTACTGCTTCCTGATCTCATCCTGTCTTTCTCTTACCCCCATCCTGACATCTACCCCAGTGCTTAGCATATGGTAAGTGCTTAACAAAAACTACCATTGTTATAATAATAATTAATATTATTATTAATATTGTGAGCCCACTGTGGGGTAGGGACCTCCTCTATATGTTGCCAACTTGTACTTCCCAAGCACTTAGTACAGTGCTCTGCACACTGTAGATTGATTGATTAATAACGGTATTTATTAAGCACTTACTATGTGCCAAGCACTGTTCTAAGTGCTGGGATAGATACAGGGTTATCAGGTTGCCCCACGTGGGGCTCACAGTCTTAATCCCCATTTTACAGATGACATAACTGAGGCACAGAGAAGTTAAATGACTTGACTGAAGTCACACAGCTGACAAGTGGCGGAGCCGGGATTAGGACTCATGACCTCTAACTCTCAAGCCTGTGCTCTTTCCACAAAGCCACACTGCTTTGATGAAGATGATGATGAAGGTGATGTGGTTGGTGATGATCGTGATTCCAGGGCGGGTGGGAGAGTGTGTCTGGTTGGGGTCAGACGTGACAGGGCTGTGAGCCTCAGCTAGGCTACGAGCCCGGAGCAGGGACCATGGGGCAAGTGGAGCTGATAGCCCAACTGGCTTTCCGGGATTTCCACAGGAAAATCTTAGACAAATCTAGGCCTCAGAGCCAGGAGGCCAGGGTTTGAATTCTGCCCCGGCCACGGCCCTGCTGTGTGCCCTCCCAACCTCTCTGGGCTCCAGTTTGCCTACTTGGAAAAACGGGAGGGCCACATAATTATCTTTATCTCAAAGGGATGTTATGAGGACAAAATAAGATAATGTCTGTGAACGTGCCGGATAAATGCAAGGTATCATTATATTTCATGGGGGAGGTGTCACTTGTGTGAAATACAGTCCTGTAGTTATGACAAACCGGGGAGTTATTATTGTAGTGAACAAAGGAATCTGTCGGGGCTGTGTGTGGACACAATATATTATTAGCCCAGATCCTGGGTTGCTGCCACCACCCGATCTCCTGGATGAGCGGACACGACCCTGCCCCGGTCTCCATCCGGGTACCTTCTTCTTCGGCTGCTGGGGCTCCCGACCCCCAAGTTGGGAGGCAGACGTCGGGGGGCTGGATGGGGGAGTGAAGCCGAGCGGGGGGATCCAGGCAGAGGGAGTCAGGCTGTGTTCCCAGACCCCAAGAGAGGAAGCATGGTGGGAAGTCCGCGTGCCTTCCCTGGGGAGAGAAGAGCTTGGGCCCGTGAGATGAGCCCCAAGCGCCCGCAGCACTGATGCTCAAGTCCCCCACACAGGGCTGGGTGGAACATCAGCCACCAGCAAAGAAAACCGAATAAGCCTCACCCTGTCGGCCATGGGCAGCAGCCTCACCCTGGACAGGACAGACCCCACAGACCTTTTCCCGCCTGGCTCTGGAGGTCAGTTGGATTCCGGCTGCAGCCTGCTTTAGGCCCGTGGCCTCTTGAGGCAAGCTCCCCATGTGGGACTGGGAAAGGGATTGGGGGCTGGTCTGCTGGAGAACAGGGGGATAAGGTCAGACTATCAGAGGGAGATGTCACCACCCAGGCCAACCGGACCCCCAGACCATTCCAACTATCCAGAAAGTCCAGACCACCCAGACTGCCCAGACTGCTCAAACCATCTAGACTGTCCAGACTGCCCACGCTGCCCAGACTGCCCAGGTCATTCGGACTGCTCTGAGTGTCAAGACCTCTCAGACCATTCAGATCATCCAGCCCACCTGAATGTCCTAGATAATCCAGACCTCCTAGACTGTCTAGGCCACCCGAACAATTCATTCATTCATTCAACTGTATTTATTGAGCACTTACAAGGTGCATAGTACTGTACTAAGTGCTTGGGAGAGTACAAAATAACAATAAACCGACATGTTCCCTGCCCATAACGAGCTTACAGCCTGAGAAGCAGCATGGCCTAGTGGACAGAGCACGGACCTGGAGGTCAGAAGGTCATGAGTTCTAATCCCATCTCTGCCACTTGTCTGCTCTGTGACCTGGAGCAAGTCACTTCACTTGTCTGGGCCTCAGTTACCTTCTCTGGAAAATGGGCATTGAGACTGTGAGTCCCATGTTTGATAGGGTCTGTGTCCAACCTGATTGGCTTGTAACCACCCCAGCATTTAGTAGAGTGCCTGGCAGATAGTAAGTGCTTAACAAATACTGCAACTCTCCTTCTTCTTCTTATTATTATTATTACTAAAGGGGGAGGCAGACATTAATACAAATAAATACAGACTATCCAGAACCCCTGGACCGCTGACACCACCCCCACCACCCAGACATGCGCATTCATCCACAAATAATATAATAATAATAATAATGATGATAGCATTTGTTAAGCGCTTACTATGTGCAAAGCACTGTTCTAAGTGCTGGGGGGGGGGGGGATACAAGGTGATCAGCTTGTCCCACGTGGGGCTCACAGTCTTAATCCCCATTTTACAGATGAGGGAACTGAGGCTCAGAGAAGTTAAGTGACTTACCCAAGGTCACACAGCAGACATGTGGAAGAGCTGGGATTCGAACCCATGCCCTCTGGCTCCCAAGCCCGGGCTCTTTCCACTGAACCACACTACGTGGACACATACAAGTACACACAAGCACACGTATGCATCGAAATCCCATGCACTCACCCCACACACATGCCAACACGTGTGCAAACGTGCACATATGTAAATGCATGTTCAGATGCACATGCATACAGATAAACACATGCCTGCTTTTGCACACATCCCTTGAGCATGTGCATGTGCGCGCGCACACACACACACATGCACACACAAGGCAGCCATTACAACATCACTGTTGCCTCCCCTGCCCCTTCAGCTCTGCCCATGAGCACCAACGACTGAGGAAACTTGAGTTCAAATCCGTTCAAATCCCGCCGGCCGGGGCTCCCTGGGAGGACCCCCCCAGTTCTCTTGCTCTCCTGATTCTCTGCAGCTGCACACACTTCTCCCCGCCCGACAGTTACTGCAAGCCCAAACTGACAGCCCTTCAGGGGCTGCCGAAGAAACCCAGCATTAATTAAGTCATTGCTGGACTGTAATTTCCTTGAGAAGTAAAAATTCTCACACAAGAAAAGGTTACAGAGACCTTTTCTGTGTCAGAATTACCATGCCGCATGAATATTAATGCTCTTAATGAAGACAACCTTTTTTCCTCAGGAATGTTCTGGAGCAGGTGCCAAGCCCCAAGCCTCCCAGTGGCCACAGGAATGGAGGGAGAATGGAGCAACGTCCACTCGATGAGGTTTGTCTGTGAAATCAACAACTTCCAAGCGATCATGTCCCCTCCCTGCCATGGGTGGGTGGAAAGGGGAAAGTGGCTTTGAATCCACTTTGTGGGCAGTACGGGGGTGAGGGTAGTGCCCAGGCAGGGAGAAGGGTGGGAGGAGGCCAGAGCCACACTTGGATGCCGAGTAGCCCTAAGGAGGTCTTGGGTCTAGGATTCCCGGAGCGGAGCCCTGTCAGGCCATGGGGAATAGAGAAAATGAGTACAAAGCAGTGTGGCAGACAGAAAGACCAATAAATAAGATGAATGCTGGGGTGGTTGATGGAGTGACATGTCCTGGATAATAGGGGATTGGTCAAGGGAAGGCCTCTTGGAGGGGGTGATTTTTTTTTTAAGGAGGATTTGAAGGAGGGAAAGGAAGTAATTTGGCAGATTTGAGCTGCGAGGGAGTTCCGTGCCTGGGGAAAAACCATGTCCAGGAAGGCAGAAATAGGTGAGTTGAGCATGAAAGACATTTAGGATGTTAGCTAGGGCACAGTGAAGAGTATGATCTGGGGCTGGGTGGGAGGAGAGAGAGGAAAAAGTTTGAGAGTTGGCAGTAGAGAAGATTGCAGCCAGTGATCAGGAGTGAGATGGGGGCATTGGAGGTTTTGAGGAGCATCATCTGTGTTGGGTTAAAGGCTGAGAGGGCCAAGGAGAAATCTACCGGGAGTCTCTTGCTGGCTAGTGCTTTTATCCGGGGTCCCCTTGAAAGGGGTCCAGCAATTGAAATTCCCAGGGCTGATATCACAGGGACTAGGTTGGTAATACATAGGCAAAGCATGATTTTATCTCATTCCTCTAGTCGTGGGCAGAAATTCATAGTCCATGGTAGGACTGGGGCAAGGGCATGATTCTCTCCTTGGTAACATATCCCCAGTTTTGATTCACTTCAGTTGGGGAAGGGACAAGAAAAAATACAGGGTATCCATAGTCTCACTGTCCTATGCTTGAGGACCAAGTGGGAGTTTGTGTCTCTGCAGTGGGAGGTGGAGAGAGCTCCCAGCTTCAGTCAGCCTGCTGGAGAGTCCATTTCCTTCTAAAGCCTGTTTCAATCACCTGTCCTTCATAACGCCCCAGTTGCTGGAAGGCCTTTGGAGGTGGGACACAGCTGACAGTACTGCTCCGCACTGCGGAAGTTAGGAAATTCACTGGCCAGTCACTTATCTTGAGTGAGGTAAGATGTCTTGACAGTTCACTGGGATGGTGGAAGCCACCTTACTTTGAAAAGCATTGAAGGGCATTTATTGAGTGCTTGCTGTGTACTGGGTAGAGTACAATACAACAAAAGTAGTGGATGTGTTCCCTGGCCATAATGAGCTCACAGTCTAGAGGGGGAGTGGCAGGAGCAGTGGGACAAAGGTAAGGAGCATTTTAGTAGTGTTTGAGAAGAGCTTGGCCTAGTGGAAGTCAGAGGACGTGGGTTCTAATGCTGACTCTGCCACATGTCTGCTGTGTGACCTGGGGCAGGTCACTTGCTTCTCTGTGCCTCAGTTGCCTCATCTGTAGAATGGGGATTAAGACTGCGAGCCCATGTGAGACAGGGACTGTGTCCAACCCAGTTACATGTATGTCTGTTTGTACGTATTTATTACTCTATTTATTTTACTTGTACATGTTTATTCTATTTATTTTATTTTGTTAGTATGCTTTGTTTTGTTGTCTGTCTCCCCCTTCTAGACTGTGAGCCCGCTGTTGGGAAGGGCCCATCTCTATATGTTGCCAACTTGTACTTCCCAAGCGCTTAGTACAGTGCTCTGCATATAGTAAGCGTGCAATAAATACGATTGAATGAATGAATGAATGAATGAATGATTCTATTGTATCGAGCCATAGTTTACAACCTTATTATTGCTTATTACTGATGTAGGGGGTGCATAACAACAAGAATAATAAAAATATATGTCAGCTCCATGTGAGGCCCAGGGCTGCTCCAGTGAACACTGTTGGACTTAAAAATCAGGTCCTCAGTGGGTGGAGGCTGTCTTTAAGTATGGTTGTGCCAAAACTCTTAACTTTGCCTTTCTTGTTAAGCACATGAATGAAGGAACCTGGAAGGCTCCTAAAAATCCATCCTCCTCCTCATCTTCATTATCATCGGTGGTATTTATTGAACATTTAGTATGTGCAGAGTACTGTACTAAGTGCTTGGGAGAGTAGACTATAACAGAGTTGGCAGACATGTTTCCTGCCCTCAAGGGACTTTCAGAGTAGAGGGGGAGATAGCTATTAATATAAATGAATAAATATAAATAAATAATTCCTCCTGCCTCTCCTCCTCTTTGTCCTTCTTCTTGTGGGTGGTCAGAAACCTCCGCTCCATGAAGGCAGCATTGACTGGTTTTCAGTAATCAAAGCTGGGGGGTGGGACACCACCCGGACCAGCAGTTTGGATACCCCCCATTGACGGGCCAGGTGGATCCTTGTGGCTCTGGAGTTTGCCATGTTTGAGTCTCTCCCTGTGGATCTGCTGATCCGGGGGATGCTTGTGGAAAATCTCCAACAAGCAGACTAGCAAACCCCTTCAGAGCACTCATCACTGATGTCTGATGTCCAGGCTTCTGCAGGATGATGAGCATCAGTCTTCCTGGCCTCCTAAACGGGCTGCCTGGGTCAGCACAGGGTTTGCCCTTCTGCTAATGTGATCAGCACACACTTCTCTCCCCATCACATCGACTCCAGGAGGAGGAGAGCCCAACAACTCTGCTGAGATACCTATAGGCGAGAACCCCGGGGCTCAGTGCCTGTCTCGAGCACACAGTGTGACTGAGCCAAGCCCCCGATGGGCAGTTCCAGCTCTCAGGCAACTGGAATTCTTGACTAGCTGGCATCACCCATTCCCCAAGCATGCTGGGTGACAAAGCTTTCATTTACCAGATCCTGAGGAAACATTTCCTGAGACAGAAATCTGTTCCCTGGTTAAAAAACTAGCCCCTGTATCCTGACACACTGGTCACTTCCTTTCCAAACACTTGGTGATTGCCTCCATCCTTAACTTCCATCTTGGAAATAGGAGGGTGGGCTCACCTACTGGAGACATTCCCACAAGAAGAGCCATCTGGTAGTGTGGGCTGGTGAGGGAGAGCCACGGTCAGCCAGGGATGGGGAAGACAGGAAGGAGACTCGCTCTCCTCTTCCCTGGCTCCACGATCCAGGCCCAAACCAGCCTCTCTGTCTCCTCTCCTCCCTCTGGTTCCAGGGGAACTCCGGGGATCCACTCTGAGCTGACTTGGCACTTGAAATCCCTCCCTGAAGAGCTACTTCGGAATCCAGCCCTGTCCTCACCGAGACAGGCAGAGGAAACTCAAAACTTGGGAGACGTTATCTGCTGATGCCCAGGATTTATAAGTAATAACCCTGCACCAACTGCCCACCCCATAAAGTTACATTTTTAATGTCCTGGTCCTGGTGCTATTTACAAGCCATTTATACTTTTCTACGGGAGCCGGTTGGTATATCAACCCCAGTGACCTTCACAGGAAAGCACAGCGTGAGAGAGCACGAGGCAGTTTATTCTCCTTGTTGGAATGATTTCCAAACCTTCCTGCAATGCTGGCTCTCCAGCCTCCAATGCTCGGGAGCTCTGACTCCCAGCTCCCAGCTCCTGCTCCAGTGCCCAGCTCCCAGAGCCCAGCTCCTGCTCCAGCTCCAAGCTCCCAGCTGCTCTTTGGATGGTCTGGATCAAACCTCGGCCCGTTACCACTAAAGCTCCTGGCCTAAGCTGAGGTGGCAGTTCCACAATTTCAGTTCCTTTCTCTCGAGTATTCTTCCCCACTGCATCTCCCAACAATGGCCAGAGCTCAGGCTGGGCCCAGGCAAGCACGATGCGATGGAGGGTGTACAGTGGTCTGGTGAACCTGACCGTTAGAGACCACTAACCAGGGCCATTTCAGCCTGAAAACAGTGGGAGGCAGAGTGGTTTAGTGGAAAGAGCACAGGCTTGGGAGTCAGAAGATACGGATTCTAATCCCAGCTCTGCTGCGTATCTGCTGTGTGACCTTGGACAAGTCACTTAACTTCTCTCTGCCTCAGTTACCTCATATATAAAATGGGGATTAAGACTGTGAGCCCCACGTGGGACAACCTGATCACCTTGTATCCTCCCCAGCACTTAGAACAGTGCTTTGAACCTAGTAAGCGCTTAACAAATGTCATCGTTATTATTATTATTATTTTTCCCCTCAGGAGTGGACTTGGCGGCCAATATTTTCCCACAGTGACCCCTCCAGGGTCCAGTGGCCGGCGGAGGCCCAGGGCTTAAGCTCAAGAAGCTGTCCCTCTCCAACCCTCTTCTTGGCCTCGTGAGTTCCCAAGGAATCAGAGGTAGGGCTCCTCCATCACCTCATTCCTCTGCTTTCAGCTTCACATTTCCCTCCCAGCAACTTTCCTGAGCTCGGAACTTCATTAAGCGCTTGGTGCCCCCAAGCAGATGCATCCTTTCCAGGGGCTGATCTGGCCACTCCAACACAACCATTCCACCATCGTCGGGCTGGTGGGACTCCCCCTCCCCCATACAGCTCAGGCTACCTTTGTTCCTGGCCAGTCTGGGAGCCGGACAGAACTCGACACAGGAGCCGACTCCAACCCCAGCCACCCTCTGGCAGGCACGACGCCACCAGCCAGGGGAAGGGGAAGATACAGAATGAAGCGCCATTTCTTGACATGAAATCAAGGTTCCTCATTGGCATCTTGTGTCAGTTTCCAGCTTCTGATTGTCATCGCGAGGCCGGGACGCTGCTCATAAACGCAGCACTCACCTGCCCTTCTTGCGCTCCATCTGTTCGATGTCTCTGAAGCCGGCGTTTCACTTCTCTTCCTGTCCTGACAACAAGGCAGTTGAGAAACTTCTCAGAGAAGCGCCCACCCAACACCGGCCCACCGCCCACCTGCGCACTGGGGGTGCTGACAGCCTCCCGGAGTTCTTTTGTATGTATCACCAAAAGTCCTCCGCTGTCTAAACACGAACTCATTCACATATTCTCCTAACCATCTTCCCAGGCTCTTCTTCCTCTCTAGAAATGACATTCCATTAGCCTGGAAGCTCCTTGAATGGGCAGTGGGCGGGGTGTGGGGGAAGGTTTCACCTCTCTCATACTGTCCCAAGCACTTAGATCAGTCTTTGGTACCCAGGAGGGCTTCCGTAGTAGTCATAGTAGTGGTGGCAGTGATAGTATTTACTGGGCACCTGTTGAATGGAATGCACGCTATGATACCCTTGGGTGGGTGCAGCAGTATGGCTAGCCAAGGCCGATGCAGCCTGGTGCCCCTGCCAGAGCCCTGTGGGGCAAAGCCCCATCCACTGCAGGGTCCTCCAGATCTGTTTCAACACCAGTGGGGGACTGGGGGGCAGGGGCGGCAGCTTGGCTGGAACCAGAAATGATCCTGGAGCCAGTGGACTGTGAGGTCGTCTCCCCCAATCCCTACAAACCTGCATGGAGCTCCTCTGGGTAACGAAATAATCATTTTCTGGGATAATAATAATAATTGTGATATTTGTTAAGCACTTACTTTGTGCCAGGCACTGTACTAAGCACTGGGGTGGATACAAGCAAATAGAGTTTGACGCAGCTCCTGTCCCAGGTGGGGCTCACAGTCTCAATCCTCATTTTACAGATAAGGTAACGGAGGCACAGAGAAGTGAAGGGACTTGCCCCAGGTCACACAGCAGACAAGTGGCTGAGCCGGAATTAGAACCCTTGACCTTCTGACTCCCGGGCCCAAGCTGTATTCACTACACCATTGGATGGTCAGTCTTGTCATTTCTGGTGGCTCCGTTTCCCAAGGTCATTATTATAGGTGTCTTCCCCCTCTCAGACTGTGGGCCTGGGTGGCAAAGGGTGGAAAAGGGTGGGACAGCAAGCTCCAATGCAGAGTCTGGGGCAGGGCTGCAGTAAGGGCCTAGCCCATCTCATCAGAGACGCCGGGGGTTGGAGGGGGGGGATGGTTAGGGTGGTGGCGGGGAGGTAGACGGATGAGGAGAGGGGAGGGGGAGCCCTGGGGGTCAGGGCCAGGTCGGCTGCCAGAGGGAGCCTCAGCCGGGAGCAGAATAAAGAGGAAGTGTTGACAGCAGGAAGGACTTTCTTAAGAGCGATTTGTGTTGGCGTGTGAGTACTTGTGGGAGCCTGAGAAGTGTTGGGATGTGGCAGAGAAGGGGACGAGATTTCAAGGGAGCTGGTCAGTCACCTTTTTGCCCAAGGGACCCTCCCCAGGGATCATTCACAAGGACCCTCCCCGGGACCCCCTCCCAAGCAACGCTCCTTTGAAATAAATCTCCAGGGACCCTCCCCTGAGTCCCTCCACAGGGAGCCTCCCCAGAGATCCTCCCCCTAAGGATCCTCTACAGGGATCATCCTCAGGGGCCCCCCCTTTTGAGCCCTCCCCTCGTAGGGCCCTCCCCCCCGTAGGGCCCCTCCCCAGGGACCTCACATCAGAGAGATGCTGGGCTCCTCTCCACTGGGCCACCCCGAATGTATTTGGGGAAACTTGGGTTGCTCTCTCGGGAACCTGGGCAGCACAGAGGATGAGAACTCAGGAGCGTCTCCCGGAGTGGAATTTGGTCAGGGCAGTTGGGCCATGACATCCCTCCCAAGGCCTAATCGTCCACGGGTGACTTGGCTGGTCCCAGCTGCATCTGTGGAGGTTTTCTGATTTTCTCAAATCTGCCCTGTGATGTCTGTCTGCCAGTCCCTTTGTTCACACATCTGAAAACAACCGCTGTTGTTGAAAACAATAGAGAAGCAGCGTGGCTCAGTGGAAAAAGCAAAGGCTTTGGAGTCTGAGGTCTTGGGTTCAAATCCCTGCTCCGCCAACTGTCAGCTGTGTGACTTGGAGCAAGTCACTTCACTTCTCTGGGCCTCAGTTACCTCATCTGTAAAATGGGGATTAAAATTGTGTGAACGCCCCATGGGACAACCTGATCACCTTGTAACCTCTGCAGCACTTAGAACAGTGCTTGGCACATAGTAAGTGCTTAACAAATACCAATATTATTATTATTATTATTATTATCAACCACAGGGGCCCCCTGGTCTCCAACAAACCACCAAAGGGTCTTTTCCAAACAAGTTGTCTTTGGCCTCAGTAGCTGCAATTTCTCCAGGCCTTCAGGCGAGGAGTGGCTACTCATTGCTCAGAGACCACCTCCGTGACCTTATGGCCATTCCTCACTGCCACTCTGACCCCTTTCCGGGTTCCTCCCTGCTATCCTGAACCCTTTTTTGTCTGTCCCTCCCCACTTCCCTGATCCAGTGTCCGTTCCTCACTGCCACCCCGCCCCCTGAAATCTTGCCTGTGCCTCCCCGCCATCCCAACCCCTTGTCTGACTCTCCACTGCGTTCACAGTCCTTGATCAACGGTTTCAGACCTCTGTAGGTTGTAAGTGGTAAAGAGAGAAATGCCAGATTTTAAAGGAAAACCCTGTCCTCACATCTTCTCCAGGGAATTAGTGTAGCTCTCAGCACTCAGTACAGTGCATTGCCCCCTCCCCCTGGCAGGCACTCAATAAATATTGTAACTACAGCTTCCCGGAATGCAATTCTGGTCCTGGTGTAAAAACACTAAACCCAAGGGCCAGTGAGAAAACAGCCCCCTTCCCCTGGACAGGGTTTCTGGCCGGTTTCGGTCCGAACTCTCCAAGGGCCTGCTGAAACTCCAGGAACAACAAAGATTCCACCAATTTCTTTCTCTTACCCCTTTCTTTCTCACCAATTTCTTTCTCTCACAGGTGGCCCAGTGCCTCCTGGAAAAGATAGTCTTCAGAAGGGAGTGCTGAAGCACATGGTGTAGCCTCTGCCCACAGAATAATAATGATAATTAGGGCATTTGTTAAGCACTTACTATGTGTCAAGCACTGTTTTAAGTGCTGGGATAGAGAAGCAGCGTGGCTCAGTGGAAAGAGCCCAGGCTTTGGAGTCAGAGGTCATGGGTTCAAATCCTTGCTCCACCAATTGTCAGCTGTGTGACTTTGGGCAAGTCACTCAACTTCTCTGTGCCTCAGTTACCTCATCTGTAAAATGGGAATTAAGACTGTGAGCCCCCTATGGGATGACCTGATCACCTTGTAACCTCCCCAGCGCTTAGAACAGCGCTTTGCACATAGCAAGCACTTAATGAATGCCATTATTATTATTGTTATTATGCAAGTTAATCAGGTCAAACAGAGTCCTTGTCCCATGTGGGGCTCATGGTCTAACTAGGAAGGAGAACAGGTGTTGAATGGTTATTTTAGAGTTGAGGAAATCAATCAATCAATCAATCGTATTTATTGAGCGCTTACTGTGTGCAGAGCACTGTACTAACCGCTTGGGAAGTACAAGTTGGCAACATATAGAGACAGTCCCTACTCAACAGTGGACTCACAGTCTAGAAGGGGGAGACAGAGAACAAAACCAAACATATTAACAAAATAAAATGAATAGAATAGATATGTACAAGTAAAATAAATAAATAAATAAATAGAGTAATATATATGTACAAACATATATGCATATATACAGGTGCTGTGGGGAAACTTAGGCCCAAAGAACTTTAGTGACTAGTCAAATGTCACACA
Organism: Tachyglossus aculeatus; assembly: GCF_015852505.1. Taxonomy (NCBI): domain Eukaryota; kingdom Metazoa; phylum Chordata; class Mammalia; order Monotremata; family Tachyglossidae; genus Tachyglossus; species Tachyglossus aculeatus. The sequence continues at coordinate 30,672,460 of NC_052100.1, forward strand.
GCAATCAAGGGGCATAGCTGGAATCCAGGTTCTCTGGCTTCCAACCCCATCCTTTTTCCATTTGGCCACACTGCTTCCCAGAAGGCAATCAGTTCAGCCCTATGCATGTAGAAGACACTCAGTGCAGTGTTCTGAACATAGAAGGCCCTCAGTACAGGAACTCACACCTCTCCGTCTCGGTATGTGTATGTGTTTTTCTCTATGTCCCCCTCTATCTCTCTGGGTCTCTAGCTTTCTATCTCTCACTTCATCCACTTATACACTTATGCACACACATACTCCTTTCCCTCTCCCCCATCTCCCCTATTCTTACACATATATTCACCCCATATGCCCACTTATAAAAACGTTCCGTATGCATATCTTTGAATTTAAATTACATATTATGAATTATTTATTTATATTAATGCCCATCTCCCCCTCTAGACTGTAAGCTCATTATGAACAGGGGATGTGTCTGCTAATTCTGTTGTATTGTAGTCTCTCAAGTGCTTAGTACAGTGCTTGGGAGTCAGTGCTCAATAAGATTGATTGATACCCCAGTGAACATTTCAGTCCTGCAAAGCCAGGACACACATACACCCTGTAAACACACACACACACACACACACAAAATTCTATGGCACATGGCAGAGTCTAGCCCAAGTGAGGAGATTATTTGGACAGGAGCCCGGCTGGATTGAAAAGATGCGCGTTGTCATGCCGGGACATTCGGCATTAATAATTAAGCCCCGCGATCGCTACTTCAGGATATTCTTTGTTAAATATCTCCTGCAAAGGCAATGTGATTACATATGAATGATATCAATTTTCTACCAACAAAAACCCCACAGAAATAGGAATTGAATTACACTGTCCAATTTGCTGCAAAGTTCACTGTATGTGAAGAAATTAATCAAAGCTACCACCACCCATTTTTATGGGAACATAAAATGACGTGCACTTCCATTTTTAATAAAGACGCATAGCACTTTTATGAAGACCGACTAATAACGTTTGTAATGAACTGAGAAGCTGCGGCCACATTAAGAAGGAAAATTTTGAGGGGCTGGTGGGTATTTACTGACTCTCTCCGTCCTCCAGGCAACGTTTCACTAAAATCTCTGTTGGCGTCTGCCCACGCCCCGGGCGACCGGACAATTCAGGAAAGAGTCCCGAACATATTCATCATCATGATGTTACAAGGGCTGCGGCACAGGCGCCCGTTCCCCAGGTGGACAGAGGGCTGAGGCGAGAGAGGAACCACTCCCATTCCTGGGTGGTCAGGGCTCCTGGCCTCGCTCACTCAATTCAGCTCTCTAGCAAAGCGTGTAAGCTTCCAGTCAGAGCCAAAAGACCCAAAATAGCAGCTCTCTGAAGTCTGTCCCACCCTCCCGTCCCCCCGCCTCAGGCTTCACCCCTTCCAACTCCAGCCCCCTTTCTGTTCTGGCCCCCATCACTGACAAGGAAAAATCAGCATCTGACTGGACCTTTGGGTAGACTGAACCAGAACTGAAACTGAAAATCCACGAGGGTTTGGGATTTCTGGCTTCTCCCCCGAGACTTGGCAACCAGGGGCTGGAATCACTGTCTTTACCCAAGAAAATGGTGTGACCCTTCCAGTGATATCTTCCCCCGTTTGGGTGTCCCAGGAGTCTCTTCTCCAACACCCCTGGCTCTGGAGCTACTAGTCAGAGGAGAATCCCACCTGGATTTGGAAAGATGGAGAAGTAGAGGCTGGAGACGTCTGGGTGAGCTTTCCATATTTTAAAGGATGACTTTTCCCCTCTTGGTCATCGTTGATATTTATTGAGCACTTACTGTGCACAGAGTACTGTACTGAGCATTTAGAAGAGTATAATACAACAGCCTTGTCAGAATCTCCCCCTGCCCTTAAGGAGCCATCTGGTAGCCCTTTCTTCCCTGCCCTTTTATCCATGCAGGGTTTTTGTTTGTTCTTCGTGTTCCAAGGGAATAATTTGTCCTGGGCCTCTACAACTGGGCGACCTGGGGACTGAGGGATCAAAAGGTCAGAGCCAGCATCGTGTCGGGGGTCACTCTCCCCAGCCTGGAGGGTTCTGCTGTTGTCCAGTTCCTGAGCCACTGCCTGCCCAGGGCATGGAGAGGAAACAGCGCTCTGGGCTACAGGAAGGGCTTTTGGTCAGGAGGAAGTTCTGCTTCCTCTTCCTTCCCCAGCTGGCTTATTTAGGAATTCTGAAATGGGGGCGGAGGGGGGTGTCCACCACCACCACCGCAAGGGCTCCTGGTCGGGGGAAAGGCACAGCAGATCCTCCCCCACCTTTGTTTTGGAAAGATATGATATGATATGATATGACAGGACATGTCACAACTTTGGGGGAAAATAAAACCTTTTTTCTGAAACATCAAACTGTTGTTATCAATAGGAACAGCAACTGTTCCAGAATTTGTTTCAGAGCTGCCAAGAAAGGAACGCTTGTGGAAAAAAGGATTTTTCCCTGCTGTTTGCAAGGTGGGCACAAATGCAAACCGTAGGAGGTTGACAACTTGACACATGTCTAATAAATCTAAAGCATAAAAAAGTCAACAATTCACTGTTCAAGAAAGCATTGCCACAGTGAAAAGGCTATGCAAAGAAAGAATACCACTAAGAAAAACAGACTTCCTGAATTCTGAGTTAGCCACCCCTTGTCCTCCTACGACCCCCACCTCGCAGCAGGCCTCCCCTCTCCAAGGCAGAGAAGAGGGTCCTGCTCTTCTCTGCCACTCCCCAGCCTCCCCAGGCTGGCACCTGGGTATGGTCTGCAGCCGAGGCAGGCCAGTGTGGTCCAGCGAGCAGATGTTGGAAGCTCAGTGTGAGGGGGACAAAGGGTCACAGGGCAAGGACCATCCGCATGGCACCTGCTCTTCCACTCAGAGTGGGAAGGGGAGGACTTTGATCTGACAAGCTGCTTTGGAATCAGAGAACTCGCAGGTCACAGTCATTGCCGGGCAGATTTGGCCACCAACAGCTCGGTGGCTACCGGCCAAGTGGTGGCAGCTGGGAAAACTTCCCCTACTGCTCGCCGGAGGTGACACCCTACAGGCTGCTGGGGGCTGAGGGGTCTGAGGAACTGAGGATGGGGAACTGGGTGAGGTGAGGGAGTTAGAGAGACTGGGGACTGGCACTGAGGGATCTGGTGGTAGAGGGGGAACTGGGGGGCTGAGGGATCCTGGGGTGGAGGGGACCTAGGGGGCTGAAGGATTGGCAAGGGTAGAGGGGACATGGGGGGGGGGGGGGAGCTGACCCACAGGCGGCCAGAAATCACTGGGTTCCAGGTGGCAATCCACCTGGGAAAATCCCTCCCAGAGTGGGAATCAGGAGGGCAAACCTGAATTGGCAGGATCCTCCTTTCTCATCTTGCAGGAGCGAGCACCCTAGCTGCCTGCAGGCTGGCCAGCCAGCATCTCCACCTGACACGTTGCTAGGAGACTTGGGGGGTGGGGTGGGGGGCGCCAAGAGAAAGCTTTTGGATCGCAAATGTAGTTAACATAATGATAACTAATGCCTAAAGTGATCTTAAATAAACAAATAACAATAATGCTAACCCACCCTAAGCCTGTTGTTGCTCTAATTTATAGCATGAGATCACCTAAACGCCATGGAGCAGGGTGGCGGGGTGGGGATGGATCGTTCAGAGGGAATTCATTTCTGTCTGAGACCGGGAATGGAGGAGAGGTAAGAACCACATTTCCTCTCTGGAGGGGTTCCGATGAGATCCTGGTGAGATCCTGGTATGATCCTGGTGGGATCCTGGTGGGATCCTGGTGGGACCCTGATGGGATCCTGGTGGACTTCTGCAGGGACTAATGCTCCCCGGCAGGGACCAGGACAGAACTTGCTGACAAATTTTCCTCCTCCATTGCCACCTGCACTCATACCTCTGTGGCCCTGCCGCTGAAGTTCTTCCAAGCCTTTACTTGCATTTCTAATTCAGTTATCCTTCTGAAATTTATTCAAAGGATTTATGCTTATGAAATGATAATATAATGCTGCTTCTGTGCCAACAAGCTGCGGGCAAAGAAAATAATTTTCTTCAATTTACAGTTATGAGGCTGGAGGAAAATGATGCCTTCTTATCACCTCTTTCTCTTTGTGAGTCTCAGGATTTTTTTAAGTCTTCAGAAGGCAGGAGCTGATGATGAATTCTTAAGCAGATCACACTGATAATTGTATTTCAGAACTGTCAGCTCCATGAAGACTGTCCACCGAGTTGTCTCCGCTCACTTGAGCAGTGTGTGTCTCTTCCTCCCTCCCAGGAACTCAGCCCTCAGTAAAGCCCAAATCACCAGGGAGATTGTTAAATCTTCTGGAAGGATTATTAGATCGAAGGAAAATTTAGGGATGACACATTGTAACAATTAATCAGAAACTGTTGATGAAGTTAATTCTTTATCCCCAAACACACAAACACACACATGCACAGAGACACACACACACGCGCACACACGCACACACACACGCACGCACACACACATACCCTTATATACAAGTCTAATATTCAGTCCCTGTTCTGATTGTCAAACGACTCATTTGGCCACTGGGTTTGATTAATGGATCTTTTGGAGTCCCCAAAAGTCCTAGTAATACAAATAAAAAAGAATCATAAATATTGAATAAGCTCTCGGCACGGTTAACCTTGACTACATTTTGGAACATTCTGGGTGAAACTCCTTGCTGGGCAAAATAAATTGCTGTGAGGATTAAAAGGAAACAACAAACTGGGGATTTTGGAGAATGTCACTGCTCCAACCTTGTCACTCTGATTACTCTGCCATGATTAATTAGTTTTGTTAGTTGGACAATCAGGTCAAGAAATGGCCTACTGGTACGTGGGCATGACAACAGCTTGATCACTGAGGGGCTGGGCAGTAGCGTGGGCAGGGGGGACTTTGGCCGATGGTGCTGCTGTATCGATGCCCCCGGAACCCAGGGTTTGTGGTATCATGGACGAGGTGTCCCGGGTATGTCTGGGGTAAGAACTTGGCGGGACAGAGGGTTGGTTGCTAATGAGGGACCAAAATTACCCCTTTAGCACCAACCTGAAGTTATAGCTGCCCCTGGTGCCCAGAAGTGAAGATGGTGAGATTCGACGCATGCTTGCAGATGGGGTTGGACAGACAGATGAGTAAGCGGTGGCCCACTGTGCCCCATCAGGACTTGTCATCTGCCACCCTGTCTTCCAAACTGCTGCTGCCACGCCTCTGCCGCACCAATGTGTTTGTCATTTCCAGCTCCGTGGCTGGCTTTCAATCTGCCTCTCGTCTCTGGATCATCGCAAAGCTTCCCCTCAGAGAGAGCAACCACAATTCTGTCTGTTGTACACCAGTCTGGTCCGTCTGCTGCTCTGGTCTCCCAGAAGTCCACTGCTCTGTCTCCCTGCAGCCTACTGCTCTGGTCTCCCGGCAGTCCATTACTCTAGTCTCCCAGCAGCCTGCTGCCCTGATCTCCCAGCAGCCTACTGCTCTGTTGCAGTATTTGCAATTGGACTACCCTAAGTCCTTAAACTGTTTATTCTGCCCTCTTGGCCTGCCTGTTCCCAATTTCAGAGCACTATACAGCGGCTGCTTGGGTGTCCTGCTGGCAACCGTTCTTCTCACAAGTCACCCCTGCAGTGGTCCTGTGTCAATCAATCAATCAATCAATCGTATTTATTGAGCGCTTACTATGTGCAGAGCACTGTACTAAGCGCTTGGGAAGTACAAATTGGCATCACATAGAGACAGTCCCTGCCCAACAGTGGGCTCACAGTCTAAAAGGGGGAGACAGAGAACAGAACCAAACATACCAACAAAATAAAATAAGTAGGATAGAAATGTACAAGCAAAATAAATAAATAAATAAATAAATAGAGTAATAAATATGTACAACCATATATACATATATACAGGTGCTGTAGGGAAGGGAAGGAGGTAAGATGGGGGGATGGAGAGGGGGACGAGGGGGAGAGGAAAGAAGGGGCTCAGTCTGGGAAGGCCTCCTGGAGGAGGTGAGCTCTCAGCAGGGCCTTGAAGGGAGGAAGAGAGCTAGCTTGGCGGATGGGCAGAGGGAGGGCATTCCAGGCCCGGGGGATGACGTGGGCCGGGGGTCGATGGCGGGACAGGCGAGAGCGAGGTACAGTGTGTCCTGGTGGGCATTGTCTCTGATTGCATTCCAAGATCATGTCAGTCAGTCAGTCAGTCAGTAGTATTTATTGAGCTCCTACTATGTGTAGAAAACTGTACTAAGCACTTGGGAGAATACAATATAACAATATAACAGACACACTCCCTGCCCACAGCGAGCTTACAGTCTAGAGGACTGTAAGATCTTGATAGTTCCAAGATTGTGTGGTAGTGATCCTGTCCTGCCAGTAGCTGTCCAGTGGGGTGAATAGAAGACTGTGGAGAAACAGCTCCAGGAGTTGGCTATAGCAACTGGGGGTGGGGGTTGTTCAGGTCTCACTGCTATGAGACTGGGCACCCCCACAGCTCTACAGATCTTCAGATTGGGCCTGAAGCCGGTCTCTAAAGCTCAATTCCCATACAATCATTCAGTAGTGTTTAAAGAGTGCTTACTGTGTGCAGAGCACTGTACTAAATACCTGGAAGAGTACAATACCATGGAATTAGTTGACCTGGGCCCTGCCCACAATGAGCTTACAGTCTAGAGGGGGAGATAGACATTAATATAAATAAACAAATTATGGACATGTACATAAGTGCTCTGGGGCTGAGAATGGGATGAATATCAAGTTCTGAAAGGGTACAGAGCCAAGCGAATGGGCAACACAGAAGGGAGAGGGAGTTGGGGAAAAGGTGGTTGGTTGGGAAAGGCCTCTTGGGAAAGATGTGACCTAAATAAGATTTTAAAGGTGGGGAGAGCTGTGGTCTGGTGCATGTGGAGTGGGAGGGAGTTTCAGGGCAGGGAGGGGGGATGTAGGAAAGGGGTCAGTGGTGAGATAGGCGAGATGGAGTCACAGTGAGCAAGCTGGAACTAGAGGAGGGAAGTGCGTGGGCTGGGCTGTAGTAGGAAATCAGCAAGGTGAGGTAGGAGGGGGGTAGCTGATCGAGGGGAGGGAAGAAGAGGGGAGTCTTTCCCTGGGGAGGGCTTTAAGGAAAGAACAGGTGCTTGTCTGGCCTTGGGGTCAGCTATCCCTGCTCTTGGAGACAGGTGGCCAGCACCGCTGATGCCTCCAGGATCCTCCCAGCTCCAGGTTTTCCAGCCTGGAGGCAGGTGGTGTTTTCTTGGCTACATCTCCCCACGGGCAGACTGGAACCAGCACCCAGTGGGTGTTTGAGGCTACAAGGAGGAGAAGCAGTTTCATCACTGTGCGGGTGTGCAGGTGTCTGGCTGCCAGACTGCTTCTCTGACCTGGACAGCCTCACTGAATCCCAGGTTGGTGCGGGGGGGGGGGGGGGGGGGGGGACATCTCCCCCATCCCCCAGTCCTCCGTCCCCCAACACCCCCTATAGCACTCTCTCTCTCTCTCTCTCTCTCTCTCTCTCTCTCTCTCTCTCTCTCTCTCTCTCTCTCTCTCCCTCTCTCTCTCTCTCTCTCTCTCTCTCTCTCTCTCTCTCTCTCTCTCTCTCCCTCTCTCTCTCTCTCTCTCTCTCTCTCTCCCTCCCCATCTCTGTCTCTGGCTCCATGGAAGAGGAGGAGGAAAGACAGGGAAGATTCAGTGGTTTGAGAGGAAGAGACAACCCACACCGGTGGCTAACATAATATTGTCCTCCACCACCCCCTCCATTGCTTTCAGGTCTGCACGAAGGAACTTAGAGATGTGGAATAAACACGTGTGTGTGTGCACATGTGTCCATGTGTGTGACAAAGAGATTGTTGGTGGAAAGTCATCTTGAAAGGCAAGCGGCAATTAAGCGTGCTTCCTTCCCTCCACTGGAATGACAAGGTGCCACGCCGGGCTCCTCTACCATTTGATTGGCTTCTCCTCTCCTGCTCAGCTCGATTGCAAGATGTGTCTCCTGCCAGCCCTCTGCCACAACTTCCCTGTGAAACAAGCTGCCTCCTTGCCTTTTATCCACATTCTCCTACACAGGCATCAGGGGCTGATTTCCCTTGACTGCTGAGAGCAAACACCTGAATTAAAATGCGTTTAGAATTCAAGACAAAGGCCTCGTCGAGCTGGATGTTTACTTGCCTCCTTTTGTCCTCTTGTCCAGTTTTAATTGAATGCATAGCGGTGTCAGAAGGCACGAGCCCACGAGGGCTGGGAACATCTGTCAAAACGAGGGTAGTGGTGGCCAGTAGGCCACCCCCTCAAGTTGCAGCCAGGTGGAGAGGCTGGGCAGGGCCCATGCTGGTGTCAGGGAGGAAGCCCACCACCCATTTCAGCTGAGAATCAGTGAGAAGGCAAATGGGAGCACTCTAATGCTTTTCAGTAAAAAAAGGTGGGATAGAAAGACATCTGACTGAAAACATTTAGAGGGCAGGGACTATGCTGCTTTGGTTCTATTGTATTCTCCCAAGTACTCGGTATGGTGCTACACTCTCGGTAGTTATTAAAAGAGGCTTTGCAGAGGTTAGGATGTAGAGGTGGGTCCTGCGGGAAACAAAGCGGCCTGCTGGCCAGATCCAGCCTCGAAAGCCCACAGTGCGGGAGCCAGCATCGTTCACACACTGGCCTGTCCGCCCAAGCTCAGACGCATGGATCGCGTCTCTCTGCGTCATCATCAAGCCCAGAGGACCGTGAGACAGATACACTGCTGCATTATAGAAAACGCACCGGCAGAAGCAGTCACTAAACTATTGCTATTGTTTGGAGGCATTTCAGCATGTGGAACTTTACCCCACTGATCCTACAGGATCAGAACCATCCCGGGCACTGGGGTGATATCTGGGGTTTCTGGTCAGCCTCCTGACACATCTCGATGCAGGTAATTCTCCCAAAAGTTTCTTGGAGCAAAACCCTGAAGGAGACAATTCAATTTCCCAATGTAAATTTCTGCCACTGAAAGGAAGCGCCACTGTTCCAGGGGCCAGGGAGGAATGAGCTTTGCTGCGAAATGAGATTGCCTCTGACATCGCTGCCGCTCCTGGGGAAGTAGTCGTTCAATGGTCAAAGAAGCAGTTACTATTGGGAAAGGATTTTTCTACGTGAAATTGAAAGCTTATGTTGCTTATGCATGAGATCTGGGGAAAGGAAGATATGAAAAAGACAGAAAAAGATTTGAGTGTGCAATGCAAGGTGGGCTTGAAGGCAGAAACCAACAGCAGGTTGGAGAAAGTGAAGTCCTTACTTGATCATTAAAGGAAAATTAAGGGTGGAGAGGGAAGAGTCAGGGGTGTTGGATGCTTTGTGCTGGGTCACTGAGGGAGAGTCAGGGATGGAGGGGAGAGTCAAGGGTGTTGGGTGGTCCTTCCCTGACCTTGGGGGTTGAGGTTCAGAGCACCTGCACCACCTGGTCACTCCAAGCAGCCTAATAATACTGCCTTACTTCTGTACAGCACTTTCATCTTCCCCGAGCCCTTTCATACCTGCGATCTCCTTGCATCCTCACAACCTTTCCACCGGTTGGGTTTGAGGGTGACAGGGCCGTGGCTGCTCCTTGCACTACGAACAGGACGACTTTCACTGAGCATCATCATCAGCATCATCATGGATCCAATCCCACCTCAGCTCGGTGCCCCTCAGTGTTCCACCAACCCCGACTGGACGCTGAATGAGGAGCCAGTGGTGGTGGTGGGGTCTTTCTTTAGCCTGGCACCAGCCTGCCACCCCAACCCACTTCAGAGTCCTACAAGCCTCAGGGGGACTCTCGTGGATTCAGGTGGACTCTCCAGAAGTCTCATGGAGTCACATGGATTCTGGTGGCGTCCCATGGACTCAAGCCTGACAGGTCTCTGGGGAGTGGTTTCCCCTCTTGATTGGCTGCTCCAACCCCATTGCAGGATTTCCGCCAAAAAAAGTCCCTTGTCAATTATCCTGATCACTAAGTCCAAAGGAAGTGCATTAGCCTCAATGTGGGGCCAGGGGGATCCAGATTATTAATGTCAAAGTGTACATTTTGGTCTGATTTATCTGGATAACTTGTTCATGGAGACAGAACCTTAGAATGGAGGCTTTAGGAGGGAAGTTGGACTCCTTAGCTAAGCCAGTGAGAGCCTGAGGCTAAAGTACAGCTTTCTGATTGGACACAGGATGGTCAGGACAGGAGCTGCAGAAAACCCCAAAAGGCAGTGTCCTTCAAGGATCACATTCAATCATTCATTCAATCGTATTTATTGAGCGCTTACTGTATGCAGAGCACTGTACTAAGCACTTGGGAAGTACAAGCTGGCAACCTACAGAGACGGCCCCTACCCAACAACAGGCTCACCGTCTAGAAGGGGAAGACAGACAACAAAACAAAACATGTGGACAGGTGTCAAGTCATCAGAATAAATAGAAGTAAAGCTAGATGGACACCATTAACAAAATAAATAGAATAGTAAATATGTACAAGTAAAATAGAGTAATAAATCTGTACCAACATAAATACAGGTGCTGTGGGGAGGGGAAGGAGGTAGGGTGGGGAGGATGGAGAGGGGGAGAGGAAAGAAGGGGCTCAGCCTGGGAAGGCCTCCTGAAGGAGATGAACTTTCAGTAAGGCTTTGAAGGGAGGAAGAGAGCTAGCTTGGCGGATGTGCGGAGGGAGGGCATTCCAGGCCAGGGGGAGGACATGGGTCGACGACGGGACAGGCGAGAACGAGGCACAGTGAGGATGTTTGTGGCAGAGGAGCGGAGGGTGCGGGCCGGTCTGTAGAAGGAAAGAAGGGAGGTGAGGTAGGAGGGGGTGAGGTGATGGACAGCCTTGAAGCCAAGAGTGAGGAGTTTGTGCCTGATTCATAGGTTGACTGGTAGCCATTGGAGATTTTTGAGGAGGGGAGTAACATGCTCAGAGCGTTTCTGCACAAAGATGATCCAGGAAGCAGCATGAAGTAGAGACTGAAGAGGGGAGAGACAGGAGGATGGGAGATCAGAGAGGAGGCTGATGCAGTAATCCATTCGGGATAGGATGAGAGATTGAACCAGCAGGGTAGCGGTTTGGATGGAGAGGAAAGGTCGGATCTTGGTGATGTTGTGGAGGTGGTACTGGCGGGTTTTGGTGACGGATTGGATGTGAGGGGTGAACAAGAGAGCAGAGTCGAGGATGACACCAAGGTTGCGGCCTTGTGAGACGGAAAGGATGGTACTGACGTCTACAGTGATGGGAAAGTCAGGGAGAGGGCAGGGTTCATCCCTCTGGTGCCTCTTACAGTGTGCAGAACACTGAATTGAATTCCTACTATGTGTAGAGCACTGCACAGAGAACTTGGGAGAATACAACAGAATTGGTAGGTATCATCTCTGCCTTCAAAGAACTTACAATTTAGCAGGGGGATACAGCCACTAAAATAAACCACAGCTGGAAGGAAGAAGAAAATGAGGACATGAACATGAGCCTGGATATCAGCTGGGGAAATGAGAGATTAATCATGGAAGACCTCCTGGAGGAGATGTGTTTTCAGAAGAGCTTTGAAAATGGGGAGAATGGTGGTCAGCCAGATGAGAAGAGGGAGGAGGCTCCAGACTGGAAGGAGAGGGTGAGCAAGGGGTTGGCAGTGGTGGACGGAGAGTTGAGAACTAGATGGTGAGGAGTTTGTCTTGAGAGGAATGAAGTGATGTGTGGGTGCCAAGGAGTAGTGGGAGAAAAGGGTGGGTCAGTAGGAAGGAGAGAGCTGGGTATCTTGAAGCCAAAGGCCCTCCCGCTTGCTTCTGAGAGTCCCCAAGTCTACCCTGACCAGGCTGGGCTGCAAGCTTGCTAAAAGAGATTCAGCCTTGGCACACTGCAAGGCCAGATGAGGAACCCATTTGGTGAGCAACTCCAGCCAGCAGTGGGCCTGGAAGAGAGTATCTACCTTGGGACCGTGCTCTGCTGCTGCAGTTTCAGCGCCACTCGCTGATCGTGGCAATGATCGCTCGATGATTCCGGCAGGTCTTGACAAAGCCAGGGAGGTTCTCTGAGTCAATGGGCCTCCCACTAGGAGCAGAAATAACCTGGTCCTAAACGCTTGTGAGAGGAAGGCTGACTTCAGAATTCGCTTGCGAGACCACATCGTAACATCATAAAACAGTTAATCACATTCATCAGTTGCTTGGATTTTGCTTTATAAGCACTAAATCCTGTCCTGAAGAAATGCCCCACGTTTCAACCTCTTCGGTAAAGGCAAGTTCTATTTTCAGGAAAAATTTGAACCCAGTTACAGTTTTGGAGAGTCCAGGTGAGTTAATGGGAGCAGCAGCAGCAATTCAAATAAAGGCATGGAAAGAGTCATTTAATTGGATAAAGAATTGAAAAAAACAAAACCTCAAAGTGAAACAGGCTAGTTGGGGCCCCGTCACCATCATCGAAACTCTTTCTCACTCTAGTCTCGGGAAAATCACCACCTATGTTTAATGCGTTATTTTCCAGGCCTGGCTCTGGCCTGATTTTGAGCCTGACTTCAGGCCTAGTTCTGGGCCCGACTCTGGGCTTGGTTCTGAACCTGATTCTGGGCCAGTTTCCAAACCTGGCTCTGGGCCTGTTTCTAGGTCTGAGTCTGAGCCCAATTCTGAATCTGGTCCCAGGCCTGGTCCTAGACCTGACTCCAGGACTGGTTCTGATCATTTCTCCAGGTCTAAGACCTCTGCTTGTCGGGCCCAACTGGGGCGGAGCTGTGGAATTTGGTATTCGTTTTCTTTGGGGAATACGGCTGCCTCTCAACCTCCCCGCTCACCCGACTAGGGAGCCCCAGCTAAGAGGAAACAAGAAGGACAGGTTAAAACACTAGACAGGTACGGATCCTCTGGCAATTACAAATGTTCACAAATTAAGGCCAGAAACAGGAAGCCAAGAAACAGGTCCCTAGGGCAGGCATCTGTCTTAAATGATAGCACTTGTCAGGTTTCCAGCATCTTGTGGTCGTGCACACAAAAAGAAGTCCTGTGTTGTACTGAGGACATTACACACTCATTAGCCGGAATCTTCCTGAAGTTTGCGATGCAGGAGTTTGGTTTCATAAGAAGCAGCTACTTGCCATTGCTCTGTGCGGAGGAGTGACCTCAGACACACCAGGCAACGCTGCAAAATGTTTCTGCCTATTGCGGAGGAATCATCTCCAGCCTAAATGACATCAGCGTTTTAGCTGCAGGATCCCGGGGCCTGCCATGGTTCTCTGCAGCTTGACTCGGTCCTGCGATGAGCAAGGCTGAGAGCGGCGGGCCGGACAACCCGAAGGCCCCCGGTGTTTCCTTGCTTGGTTTTTCTTTTTGAGGAAAAGAAGAAAAAGCATCGCCATTTTCAGAAGCAGCGGCCTAATTGTAATTAATTGCCGAAATGCCTTCACTCCTCCATGTGGCGAGCGGCCTGGCGCCCCACTCCCCCCTGCTGCCCTGCCGATGACCTCCCGGCAGACACAGAGGGAAGACCGCACTCCCTAGAACTGAAGAGCCATTAATCCACCAGGCCCGCTCAGCTCCGGTCCCAGTCCCTTCTGAAACAAAGACTGTCGATTGCCCTGACTTGTGGGGTCCTTCTGGGGTGTCCCGGGCAGCACAAGGAGGACTGGGTTTGAGCCTGGACCCCAGGAGAGCCGGGTGGCTGCTAACTGGGAGTCCAGGTATGCCAAGTGTGGAAAAGATGGCCATCGCTCCTCAGGTCCTGGGCTGCCCCCTCCACCGCCTCCCCATCCCATTTCTCCGCACACCCCCCCACCCACCTCCCCCCCGGCCTCTCTCAGCAAACGGGAAGCACTACCTTGGGCCGGGCACACGGAGGCAGCAATGGGAGATTTTCCCGCTCTGGCTCCAGTTCTAACCTGGAATTTGGGGGACATAGCGGAATTTCGCCTAGCTCCTTGAAACCTAATAAATTTCTATTCTGTAGCTTAAGGGATCCATCAGTTAAAATGTTAGTCTTTCATCTTTATTACCCTCCCATTAAAATGAAAGAAACCAGGATTCGCTTCAGTTTAGAAGAAGCAATTTAGTGGGTAATGTCCTTACTCCTCAAGTCTTTGCAGAGAGGGAAAGTGCATTATTGCTGATTTTTCGCACATCTATCTGCATAAGAAGCAACTAGACCTTTCAGACACATACTATGTTAAATTCAATAATATTCTTTGATTAGATTATTTTATTACCACATTTTTCCATTACCAGTCATTTCCCGAGCACATTCACATTCATAAAATCTGCTGGGTTTTTTCCTTTGTTTGTCTCTCTGTACAGCCAAGTCGGGCCGAGGTTCTTCCGAGTGTGCCGGCTGCCGGATCCGAGAAGGACAGATTAATAACCAGCCCCCGAGACCCCCCGCCCCCCGCACCGTGCCCCCCGACTCGCAGAGCAGATTTCAGTGCATCGGCACCAGTAACCCTTTGCTATAATGAGGACACAAAGAGTCTCCCGTCAGGCCGCTCCTCTTCTTCATAACTCAGAAGCGTCACAGTGGCAATAGCCTCTAGTGCTATTTGTCTTTAGTGCGGTTGTGACACTTGGGCATGATCCATAATTTGGCAGCTATTTACCGTGACATTTCCCTTCAGCGCAGCCATAACATTCAGGGAAGCCATTATTCGGTTCCATTTACCATATAAATTGTATTGTTGTGCGTGCATGCTAGCGGCTACATTAGGCACCTGAAAATGAGTAAATCTTGTAAAATAGATACTAACAGCTATTCAGTAGCAGAATTTCTTCCCTCCTCCAACAGATTGAACCAAACAAAAAAAAATTAACGTTTTCGAACTCTGCCACCAACTTTTCCCTGGGCTTCTGGAATTCCATCGCCATGTGACTCTGACCCAGCCCGGATCTCCTTGGCCGCGACGATCTTCTGAGAAAGAAAGGGAGGCAGGCTGGGACCAGAGGCACACGATGTGGCAGTGTGCCTGACGATGAACTCACGACTGATTGGCTCATTAGTGTATCACGGTCATGGGCATCCCCAGCTGGTGAGGGCAGGGCTGTGCCAGGGTGGGCATGCTGATTTCACCTCTGGCCTGCTCGCCCAGCATTGGTGCAGGTGTGTGCATAGATGTTGGGGAGGGAGGGCAAGCAGGTGCTAGCGGGAGGTGGAGGGGGCCTGGGAAGAGAAGCACCTCTTATGTCCATCAGCAGGAAACATCCTGTCCAAGCAGGGCAGTTGGAGGGGCCTGGGCAGGGGAGCAGGAGGTCAGTGCAGTTCTCTGTTTCTCATATCACCATGCAATCCCCCCTTCTCACACTGCAGGTTTTCTTCCCAAAACAACGTAAAACCGATGTCCCAGCCTGGCACCCAGCTCTTTCCTGCGCCCCTTTGGCCAGGAGAGCACAGTATCTCATTGCCAATTCCCTCCACGTTGTTGGACCTGGAGGTTTCAGCATATTTTAGTGGGATTCAGAACATCATTTGGACACTAGCTAGGGCAGTGGGAAAGGAGCCACATTTTTTTTTTTCTGGGCAGTGTAGAACTTTTTAATATTCTCCGGTTTCTCTAACCCCTGTGACTCCCTCTTCAGGAAATCTGTCTCAATCTGTTTTTAAATAACCTTGTTCTGGGGCTGAGAATTCTTACAAGAGTGACTGTGGACAAGGACCTACAGGGAACGTTTGTGTCAGAAATCTAAATATTGTATTCGGTTCTCCAGGAACCTAGGATGGTCAGCATATTTTTCCTCTAAAATATTTTATTTGCATTATTTTAATTCATTAGCTATTATGTGAGGATTTCTACAATTATAAAATGTTTGATTGATTTTTGCTTTAACTTCCACCAAGTGGGAATCCATCAAATCAATGGTATTTATTGAGCACTTACTGTGGGCAGAGAATTGAACCAGGCACTTGGGTGAGTAAACTGGGAAATTCTTACATGAGGGTTGAACTCCTCTGGAAGTTAAAAATGATGTGCTCAAATTTATTTTTTAAATCCTGTCAAGCCAGAGACTGATCAGGTCAGATGCTGCACTGGGTGTGGACTTGTGAGTCCAGTAAGAAGATTCTGGGATGGGGTCAGGACCAGGCCTTAGAATCAAACCCAGACCTGGGAGATGCGTTCCATTTTTGCCACCACTGCCGGTTTCATGCAAACGGCTTTCTGGGAGAGAAAAGAAACCTTTTCATTAACACCCCATCGGTGCAATAAATACATAAATAAATAAATTCGACCCATTACCGAGCCACCAAAAGAAATTGTTTTGAGCCACTCCGAAATATAAAGTGCCTATTTTCATTCCTTTGAAATTTATGTCATTGTTCTGTTTTTTTCAGTTTACTGTTGACAGAGTGTGGTAATTCAGCTACAATTTTTCCAGTGTTTTCCCAATGTACACGCAGTCTCCAGGGCCAAGCAGGGTCCCTGAGCCGGAAACCTGCCCTCTCGGGCCCAGCCTCCCCTGTCCACCTCCCACAACACGGTTTCCCCTTTCATACATCTTGAGCAAGTGGTCTTTGGCCACTTGATGCCCAGAAAGGTAACAGTTCAGGATGAAGCTCTAGAGGCTGACAGATGTCGTCTGCTGTTTGGCTGGCACAGCTCCTGCTTAAAGAGGCACAAGGCCAGTGGAGTGTGGCAGCCACAGATAAACCCAGTAGTTATCAGACAACTTTGACAGCTAAGGAGGTGGTGGCAACACAGCCAAGTCAAACGCCGGTCCTTCCCAGAGTCTGGCCCTGCACGCATGCCTTGTGGGGCCTCACAAGACAGCACCATGTTCGCTCATTCAGTGATGACTTGAGGCTCAGACGACCCAATTTCCCATCCCACTGCAGGTTCCGATCAGGGGGCATCTGGCCTCCTTGAGAGGTGTCTGGCTGGGGAGCCCCACCTCAGCAGACGCTGTTGCCGAGACGGGCGGCCCCTTCCTTCACACAGTCCTTCTGAAGTCTCTGACTTTGTGGACAGGGCACACTCTCCCCTACCAAGCAGGGGAGGGGGCCTGAGGCCTGGAGATCAGGGGCAGGGCTCTCCGTTCGGCAACTGCAGAGGCGGCAGGTAGGACCCCAGTGCTCGCCCAAGGCACAGACCCCTACCCAAGGTCCCTTTCAGACCCCGCGTGCAGTTGCACCCTTCACTGAGAGGGGGTTGCGAGCTCACCGACCTTCTGAAAGAAAGAAAACAAAATGCATTAGATGGCTGTTCCCTTTTCGGCATTTTAATGCTTCAGCCACGTCCCTGCTCAGGTTCTGAAAGAGGGGCCGCCTCGCAAACCTTCCCCCACAGTGGAAGGGGAAACAACGCAGGTATTAGAACAAAAGTGACCTCTGGTTTGGCACACTGTACTGACCGCATGCCCAACTACTAGAGAGTTCACACGTTTAAAAAGTGGAAGAGGCCTTTCCCCACATGCCCCAGGAGCCAAATCCAAATCCTCACACTTGGAGGAAGGAAACTTGCTGTGTGGGTGTGGGTAGGAAGCGAATGGCCTATTCTGAACAAAAACACTAAAACCAACCCCATGGGACGATATGCACATACACCAAGAGGTCTTGACTCACATTGATTCTGGCACCAAACACTTCCAAACGACAACGATATCATTGGTTGGAACACGTTACTTAAGCAGGCAAATTTGTTTTTTTTTTGTTGGAGAGGTTGTGACAAATTTTCCTCATAGAGTAATTGTGCCCAAGGTAAAAATTTGCTTTTTTATTAATGAAAATGAAACGGAATGGAAAAGAGTCCCATAATAATGTGTAAGGTTTGAAGAGTCAATGTTTAACCATCATTTTCGCCTAATGGAGATGTCAATCATTCATTCATTCAATCGTATTTATTGAGTGCTTACTGTGTGCAGAGCACTGTACTAAGAGCTTGGGAAGTACAAGTTGGCAACATATAGAGACGGTCCCTACCCAACAACGGGCTCACAGTCTAGCATTTTTTTCAACAAAAGTCCAAGCCGAATTTGATGAATTCCTGATGATCACTTTCCATTTTGCTCCCAGAATCCAATGTAATCACAAAAGAGAGAGAAGCATTGTGGCTCAGTGGAAAGAGTACGGGCTTTGGAGTCAGAGGTCATGGGTTTGAATCCCGACTCCACCACATGTCTGCTGTGTGATCTTGGGCAAGTCACTTAACTTCTCTGGGTCTCAGTTATCTCATCTGTAAAATGGGGATTAAGACTGTGAGCCCCACATGGGACAACCTGATCACCCTGTATCCTCCCCAGCGCTCAGAACAGTGCTTTGCACATAGTAAGCGCTTAACAATTGCCAATTATTATTATTATTATCTTCGACCAGCTATTTCTTTTTGTGCTAGTTTAGCTCATAAGGAAAGTGCCTTGAACCCTAAGAATTAGCCAACTCTAAAATGTCAGGCGGCGGCAGGGACTCAGACCTGAACCTGAAGAACCGCAAAACGTCATTCCTACTTGCGGTCCAGTGAAAAAGATGCCAGGCATCCGCGGGCCTGCACCACGCTGCGGGACTCGGGCATTCCCGTTTCTAATTGTCGTAACAATCCATCGTCCGGGGCGACACGTACACACAATGACTGAATAACGCTTTGCACTTCTTTAAGCGGCAGGTTAACCTACGTGGGGGTGTGTGAACACGTTACACGTGCACAGAGACATCCACGTTCCCTACCCACCCTGGAGAGATGATACATCCCCACCCTTCCGCTTCTCCTCTGGTACACAACCATCACTGCTTATAGTTAAGTGGTAGAAAAAAATCAACCTTATTTCTTCCTCAAAAACAGGTGGGGCAATTATGTGAGCAAATGCAATACAACTGTCAATCGCTGTATTCAGAAATGTCTAAGTCCTGCACATATTCTTTCCTTTCTGCCTTTAGATCGCAAACTCTGCAAGCAGGGTTAGCGTCGTTTTACCTATCGAGCCTAGTTCAATGCTAAGTATATAGTACATAATAAATGTTAGTTGACTGGCATGCCACTATTTGGATGTGTAAGTCCATTACGGATATCAGGAGAGTTGTACTTCCCAAGCGCTTTGTACAGTGCTCTGCACACAGTAAGCGCTCAATAAATACGACTGAATGAATGAATGGATACATCAAGATATTTTTTGTTGTTTTCCCGATTCCCGGGAAAAGCCAGAGCCGCAACAGCTCGCGACCGGCAGGGTCTTTTTTGTTTGGTTGTGTTTTGTCTGGGGGCGTGTATGAGACTCTATTAGACGGGGGGGAGGGGAGTGTACGTGTCTCTGTGTGTGCATATGTAGACACACACAAACACACACTCGCACGGGAGGCTCAGCCCGGGCTGAAGTTTTTTTTGTGGGTTTTTTTTTTCACTGAGCACTAAGGGGGACGGGTCCCTACGGTGGGGGAGGCGGAGTGCGGGCTGCAGGCCGCGACCCCCTTCTCTCTGCAGTCCGTTAGGACCACCCCCGTCCCCAGTCCCCCGGGAATGGCACAAACCCACCAAAGGTGCCCCCGCGACCACCCCCCACCCCTTACCTTGGCAGCCGAAGGGGGTCCAGGGCCAGGAGCGGAGCCAGGGCTAACACCAGGCCAGGGCACAGTCTTAAATCGGGGCATCGGTGGTGCCTTCCCTCCTCTGGTCCCCCTCCCCACCATCCCCAGGACGGACCCCCCAGGCCTCCCTCCGTGCCCGCCGTTCTCCTCCGCAGCAGTCCGGTCCCGCCCCCCCCCGGGAAAATCCTTCGGGAATGTTTGGAAAACCCAACGCCCTGCCCACTTGGCGACCAAACGCGGCCCAAACTGGGGGAGGCGTCGGGGGGTGGGGGGCGTCCCCCTTCTAGACTGTGAGCCCGCTGTTGCGTAGGGACGGTCTCTATATGTTGCCAACTTGGACTTCCGGAGCGCTTAGTCCAGTGCTCTGCACACAGTAAGCGCTCAATAAATACGACTGAATGAATGAAAAGGAGGGAACCAACCCTACCCAGGAAACCGGTCCGCCAGCCGCTGCCCAACGAGCCTGTGCCCCCGGATTCAGTCGAAAACGTTTCTGCTTTGGGAGGAAGCCACCCGTTTCTGCCCTGCCCGCGGAAAAATCATTTAATTCCAGGGCACATTCCTCCGGGGTGTTTGTGTGTCTTCTATCAATCAATCAATCGTATTTATTGAGCGCTTACTGTGTGCAGAGCACTGTACTAAGCGCTTGGGAAGTACAAGTTGGACTGTGAGCCCACTGTTGGGTAGGGACCGTCTCTGTATGTTACCAACTTGGACTTCCCAAGCGCTTAGTACAGTGCTCTGCACACAGTAATTGCTCAATAAATACGATTGAATGAACGTTGGGGGGTTGTCATACACCATCAGGCAATTGACACTGACGAGCCAGGCTTCAAGGGATCGATACCTCCAAATGATCGGATTTTGGGGGGGGTCATCGATGCTGAACCCGTTTGACGTGAGCCCGTCGTTGGGTCGGGACCGTCTCTCTATGTTGCCGATTTGCCCTTCCCAAGCGCTTAGTACAGTGCTCTGCACACAGGAAGTGTTCAATAAATGCATTCATTCATTCAATCGTATTTATTGAGCGCTCACTGTGTGCAGAGCACTGGACTAAGCGCTTGGGAAGTACAAGTTGGCAACATAGAGAGACGGTCCCTACCCAACAGTGGGCTCACAGTCTAGAAGGGGGAGACAGAGAATCAATCAATCAATCAATCAATCGTGTTTATTGAGCGCTTACTGTGTGCAGAGCACTGGACTAAGCGCTTGGGAAGTACAAGCTGGCAACATATACAGTCCCTACCCAACAGTCGGCTCACAGTCTAGAAGGGGGAGACAGAGAACAAAACCAAACATACTAACAAAATGAAATAAATAGAATAGGTAGGTACAAGTAAAATAAATAAATACAGTAATAAATTAACAGAATAAAATAAATAGAATAAATATGTACAAGTAAAATAAATAAATAAATACGATTGAATGAATGAATGAATGCAGGGCAATCATAACGGTGATGGTATTTGCTAAGCGCTTACTATGTGCTAAGCGCCGACATGAAACTGTGAGCCCACTGTTGGGTAGGGACCGTCTCCATATGTTGCCACCTTGTACTTCCCAAGCGCTTAGTCCAGTACTCTGCACACAGTAAGCGCTCAATAAATACGACTGATTGATTGATTGATTGACATAAAACTGTGAGCCCACTGTTGGGTAGGGACCGTCTCTATATGTTGCCACCTTGTACTTCCCAAGCGCTTAGTCCAGTGCTCTGCACACAGTAAACGCTCAATAAATACGATTGACTGATTGATTGACATGAAACTGTGAGCCCACTGATGGGTAGGGACCGTCTCTATATGTTGCCACCTTGTACTTCCCAAGCGCTTAGTCCAGTGCTCTGCACACAGTAAGCGCTCAATAAATACGATTGATTGATTGACATGAAACCGTGAGCCCACTGTTGGGTAGGGACCGTCTCTCTATGTTGCCACCTTGTACTTCCCAAGCGCTTAGTCCAGTGCTCTGCACACAGTAAGCGCTCAATAAATACGACTGAATGACATGTAACGACCCGGAGCCAGAGCGATGGCAGTCCGGGGGCGCAGGCTGCCCACCCCCAGTTTTGGGCCAGCCTCGGGGATGAGGGATCACGGTGCCCATTCTGGAAGGGGGGGGTTCAGACTAGTGATGCCCGAGGAAAGGGCCCAATCCTTACCGATGCCCCCCACCCTGCATCCAGGCGGCAGCCCCCAGGGAAGGAGGAGGGGGATAAAAGTGGAAGGGGGAGGGCAGAGAGGAGGAGGAGGGAAAGGGGGCCGAAAAACGCACCAAGTAATTGGAACACCTGACATGCCAGGTAACGGGAGGGGGAGTGGGGGGAGAAAGGGGAAGGGCCCAGCGGGGAGAGGGCGCGCATCCCCTATGCCCACCTGCTCCGAAGCTCCCATTCCCTGTCGGCTCTTGGCATCGTGGGATCCAAACCATCCCGACCTTCTTCGGAGCTCCCCGGCGCTGGTCCTCGCTCCCAGAAGGAGTTTGCTCCCGGGGGGATGGAGATGAGATCCTTCCTCGGAGAGCTGCCCCCCCATTTCCCCCGCGCCCCGCTACTTGCAGCGGAGGAATCTGGGACCGTGTCTCCTCCCCCAATCGCAATCATTTCACCAACAGTAATACATTTCCAAAGACTTTTTTTTCCCCCCTCAATACTTATTAGGATTGGGTGTTGCATTGCGCGCGCGCATCGAATCCGCACCCGATGGTTAAAACACTCCCTTTTCACAGATGCAAAGTAGATTATTTTTTTTCCCCAGTACCCGCCCCCAACTGCGGGCAAGGATGGCACTCCCTCCGCACGGCAACCTCAACGAGGCTTTGCAGAAATTCTTTTAGACTGTGAGCCCACTGTTGGGTAGGGACTGTCTCTGTATGTTGACAACTTGTACTTCCCAAGCGCTTAGTACAGTGCTCTGCGCACAGTAAGCCCTCAATAAATACGATTGATTGATTGATTTCCACTTTCCCCGGGGAAGGCATCGCTCTCCGTCACCTTAAATCTCTGTCCTGATCTTTTGTAGAAGGGAAAAAATAAAACGTTGCAGCGGGCCACTGGGGTGCAAATCCATTTTTGGCCCTCGCAATTTTCGTTTTACTGCCCGTTTACTGGACGTTTTGCCGTCTCCCGTTTCCAAGTTGGTGCTTCCTGCCTGAGTGATTATTCCCGCGTGCACGAACACCCGCAGACACCCACGACTCTATTTATTGATCCCGATGCCAGCTGACTTGCTTTGATGCCAACCTGCAGGCCGGAGAGATCCTCTCATCGGGGATCCCGGCTCCGCTCCTTGCCTGTTGTGTGACCTTGGTTAAGTTACTTCCCTTCTCTGTGCCTCATTCATTCAATCGTATTTATTGAGCGCTCACTATGTGCAGAGCACCTTACTGAGCGCTTGGGAAGTACAACTTGGCACCATATAGAGACGGTCCCTACCCAACAACGGGCTCACAGTCTAGAAGATTAAGAAATTGTTATTGTGGAGTTAATCAGTTAATCATATTTATTGAGCGTTTACTATGTGGGAAGCACTGTTCTAAGCGCTGGGGGGATACAAGTGCTCTGGTTGTCCCACGTGGGGCTCACAGTCTTAATCCCCATTTTACAGGTGAGGTAACAGGCACAGAGAAGTTAAGTGACTTGCCCAAAGTCACACAGCTGCCAAGTGGTGGAGCGGGATTAGAACCCACAACCTCTGACCCCCAAGCCCAGACTCTTTCCACCTAGCCACGCTGCTTCTCAATAATAATAATAATGATGATGGCATTGATTAAGCACTTACTATGTGCAAAGCACCATTCTAAGCACTGGGGAGGTTACAAGGTGATCAAGTTGTCCCACGGGGGGCTCACAGTCTTAATCCCCATTTTACAGATAACTGAGGCCCAGAGAAGTAAAGTGACTGGCCTAAAGTCACACAGCTGACAATAATAATAATAATAATAATGGCATTTATTAAGCGCTCACTATGTGCAAAGCACTGTTCTAAGCGCTGGGGAGGTTACAAGGTGATCACGTTGTCCCACGGGGAAGTCAGTCTTAATCCCCATTTTACAGATGAGATAACTGAGGCTCAGAGAAGTTAAGTGACTTGCCCAAAGTCACACAGCTGCCAAGTGGCGGAGTCAGGATTAGAACCCACAACCTCTGACTCCCAGGCCCAGGCTCTTTCCACCTAGCCACGCTGCTTCTCAATAATAATTATAATAATGATGGCATTGATTAAGCACTTACTATGTGCAAAGCACCGTTCTAAGCACTGGGGAGGTTACAAGGTGATCAGGTTGTCCCACGGGGGGCTCACAGTCTTAGTCCCCATTTTACAGATAACTGAGGCCCAGAGAAGTAAAGTGACTTGCCCAAAGTCACACAGCTGACAATAATAATAATGACATTTATTAAGCGCTTACTATGTGCAAAGCACTGTTCTAAGCGCTGGGGAGGTTACAAGGTGATCACGTTGTCCCACGGGGGAGTCAGTCTTAATCCCCATTTTACAGATGAGATAATTGAGGCTCAGAGAAGTTAAGTGACTTGCCCAAAATCACACAGCTGCCCAGTGGCGGAGTCGGGATTAGAACCCACAACCTCTGACTCCCAGGCCCAGGCTCTTTCCACCAAGCCACGGTTCTTCTCAGTAATAATAATAATGATGATGGCATTGATTAAGCACTTACTATGTGCAAAGCACCGTTCTAAGCACTGGGGAGGTTACAAGGTGATCAGGTTGTCCCACGGGGGGCTCACAGTCTTAGTCCCCATTTTACAGATAACTGAGGCCCAGAGAAGTAAAGTGACTTGCCCAAAGTCACACAGCTGACAATAATAATAATGACATTTATTAAGCGCTTACTATGTGCAAAGCACTGTTCTAAGCGCTGGGGAGGTTACAAGGTGATCACGTTGTCCCACGGGGGAGTCAGTCTTAATCCCCATTTTACAGATGAGATAATTGAGGCTCAGAGAAGTTAAGTGACTTGCCCAAAATCACACAGCTGCCCAGTGGCGGAGTCGGGATTAGAACCCACAACCTCTGACTCCCAGGCCCAGGCTCTTTCCACCTAGCCACGCTGCTTCTCAGTAATAATAATAATGATGATGGCATTGATTAAGCACTTACTATGTGCAAAGCACCGTTCTAAGCACTGGGGAGGTTACAAGGTGATCAGGTTGTCCCACGGGGGGCTCACAGTCTTAATCCCCATTTTACAGATAACTGAGGCCCAGAGAAGTAAAGTGACTTGCCTAAAGTCACACAGCTGACAATAATAATAATAATAATAATGGCATTTATTAACGCTCACTATGTGCAAAGCACTGTTCTAAGCGCTGGGGAGGTTACAAGGTGATCACGTTGTCCCACGGGGAAGTCAGTCTTAATCCCCATTTTACAGATGAAATAACTGAGGCTCAGAGAAGTTAAGTGACTTGCCCAAAGTCACACAGCTGCCAAGTGGCAGAGTAAGGATTAGAACCCACAACCTCTGACTCCCACGCCCAGGCTCTTTCCACCTAGCCACGCTGCTTCTCAATAATAATTATAATAATGATGGCATTGATTAAGCACTTACTATGTGCAAAGCACCGTTCTAAGCACTGGGGAGGTTACAAGGTGATCAGGTTGTCCCACGGGGGGCTCACAGTCTTAGTCCCCATTTTACAGATAACTGAGGCCCAGAGAAGTAAAGTGACTTGCCCAAAGTCACACAGCTGACAATAATAATAATGGCATTTATTAAGTGCTTACTATGTGCAAAGCACTGTTCTAAATGCTGGGGAGGTTACAAGGTGATCACGTCCCACGGGGGACTCAGTCTTAATCCCCATTTTACAGATGAGATAATTGAGGCCCAGAGAAATTAAGTGACTTGCCCAAAGTCACACAGCTGACAAGTGGCGGAGGCGCGATTTGAACCCATGACCTCTGACTCCAAAGCCCGAGCTCTTTCCATTTGTACATATCTATTCTATTTATTTTATTTTGTTAGTTTGGTTTTGTTCTCTGTCTCCCCCTTTTAGACTGTGAGCCCCCTGTTGGGTAGGGACTGTCTCTATATGTTGCCAACTTGTACTTCCCAAGCGCTTAGTACAGTGCTCTGCACACTGTAAGCGCTCTATAAATAGGATTCATTGATTGATTTCCACTGAGCCACGCTGCTTCTCGTGACCTCATCTGGAAAATGGGGATTGAGACCGTGAGCCCCACGTGGGACAGGGACTGCGTTCAACCCACTGTATCTATCCCAGCGTTTAGTACAGTGCCTAGCACATAGTAAGTTCTTAAATACCATAATTATTATTATTATGTCTGTCGCCCCCTGACCCCCGCGACTATGAGCCCGGTGTGGGCAGCGATTGTCTCTCTTTATTGATGAACTGTACTTTCCAAGCGCATGAAAAGCAGCGTGGTTCAGTGGAAAAAACCCGGGTTTGGGAGTCAGGCAGAGGTCGTGGGTTCTAATCCCGTCCCCGCCACTTGTCAGCTGTGTGACTTTGGGCAAGTCACTTCACTTCTCTGTGCCTCAGTTACCTCAACTGAAAAATGGGGATGAAGACTGTGAGCCCCACGTGGGACAACCTGATGACCTTGTAACAATAATAATAATAATGGCATTTATTAAGCGCTTACTATGTGCAAAGCACTGTTCTAAGCACTGGGGAGGTTACAAGGTGATCAGGTTGTCAGGGGATTCACAGTCTTCATCCCCACTGTACAGATGAGGGAACTGAGGCACAGAGAAGTTATCTACCCCAGCGCTTAGAACAGAGCTTGGCACATAGTAAGTGCTTAACAAATATCATCATCATTATTATTATTATATTTATTTAAATCCCGGCTCCGCCAATTGTCAGCTGTGTGACTTTGGGCAAGTCACTTAACTTCTCTGTGCCTCTGGGACCTCATCTGGAAAATGGGGAGGGAAGACTGTGAACCCCATGTGGGACAAATTGATCATGAGCGAGGCTCCGTGGAAAGAGCCTGGGCTTTGGAGTCAGAGGTCATGGGTTCAAACCCCAGCTCCGCCAATTGTCAGCTGTGTGACTTCGGGTAAGTCACAACTTCTCTGGGCCTCAATTCCCTCATCTGTAAAATGGGGATTAAGACTGTGAGCCCCTTGAGGGACAACCTGATCACCTTGTAACCTCCCCGGCGCTTAGAACAGTGCTTTCCACATAGTAAGCCCTTAATAAATGCCACTATTATTATTATCACCATGTATCCTCTCCAGCGCTTACAGCAGTGCCTTGCACATAGTAAGCGCTTAACAAACAGTGCTCTGCATTCACTGATTCATTCAATTGTATTTATTGAGCACTTACTGTGTGCACAGCACTGTACCAAGCGCTTGGGAAGTACAAGTTGGCAACATTACTCCATTTATTGATTTATTTTATTTGTACATATTTATTCTATTTATTTTATTTTGTTAATACGTTTTGTTTTGTTCTCTATCTCCCCCTTCTAGACAGTGAGCCCACTGTTGGGTAGGGACCGTCTCTATTATCAATCAATGGAGAAGCAGCATGGCTCAGTGGAAAGAGCACGGGCTTTGGAGTCAGAGGTCGTGGGTTCGAATCCCGGCTCCGCCACATATCTGCTGTGTGACCGTGGGGAAGTCACTTAACTTCTCAGAGCCTCAGTTACCTCATCTGTAAATTGGGGTTATGACTGTGAGCCCCGCGCGGGACAACCTGATCACCTTGTATCCTCCCAGCGCTTAGAACAGTGCTTTGCACATAGTAAGTGCTTAACAAATGCCATTATTATTATTCAATCAATCATATTTATTGAGCACTTACTGTGTGCAGAGCACTGTACTAAGCGCCTGGGAAATCCAAGTTGGCAACATATAGACACGGTCCCTACCCAACAGTGGGCTCACAGTCTAGATGTTACCAACTTATACTTCCCAAGCCTTAGTACAGTGCTCTGCCCACAGTAAGAGCTCAATAAATACGACAATGAACGCACATATAGAGACGGTCCCTACCCAACAGTGGGCTCACAGTCTATATGTTGCCAACTTGTACTTCCCAAGCGCTTAGTACAGTGCTCTGCACACAGTAAGCGCTCAATAAATACGACTGAATGAATGAACATATAGAGACGGTCCCTACCCAACAGTGGGGCTCACAGTCTATATGTTGCCAACTTGTACTTCCCAAGCGCTTAGTACAGTGCTCTGCCCACAGTGAGCGCTCAATAAATACGATTGAATGAATGAACATATAGAGACGGTCCCTACCCAACAGGGGGGCTCACAGTCTATATTTTGCCAACTTGTACTTGTCCCCCTCTCCATCCCCCCATCTTACCTCCTTCCCTTCCCCACAGCACCTGCATATATGTATATATGGTTCTACATATTTATTACTCTATTTATTTATTTATTTTACTTGTAAATTTCTACCCTATTTATTTTATTTTGTTGGTATGTTTGGTTTTGTTCTCTGTCTCCCCCTTTTAGACTGTGAGCCCACTGTTGGGCAGGGACTGTCTCTATGTGTTGCCAATTTGTACTTCCCAAGCGCTTAGTAGAGTGCCCTGCACATTGTAAGCGCTCAATAAGTACGATTGATTGATTGTACTCCCCAAGCGCTTAGTACAGTGCTCTGCCCACAGTGAGCGCTCAATAAATACGACTGAATGAATGAACATATAGAGACGGTCCCTACCCAACATTGGGCTCACGGTCTACACCGTTAGTCCAGTGCTCTGCACACAGTAAGCGCTCAATAAATAGGCTTGATTGATTACACAGTAAACGCTCAATACATTCATTCAATCGTATTTATGGAGCGCCTACTGTGTGCAGAGCACTGTACTAAGCGCTTGGGACTGAATGAATGAACAGGCGCCACCCTCATCACGACAGGCCAGCGCTCTGCGCACAGTAGGCGCTCAATAAATACGACTGGATGGGGGCGGTGGAGCGCGCGCGCACGTTAGCGCGGGCACGCGCGCGGACGCACGCGCACGCAGAGAGGAGGGGGAGACGCGCACGCGGGCGCGCGCACGCACAGGGCAGGCCGGAGGCGCGCGCGCGGGCAGGCGCGTGGCCCTGAGCTCGTTCTGCAGGACGCGGGTGGATCAATCAACCAATCAATCAATCGTATTTATTGAGCGCTTACGATGTGCAGAGCACTGTACTAAGCGCTTGGGAAGTACAAGTTGGCAACCTATAGAGACAGTCCCTACCCAACAGTGGGCTCACAGTCTGAAAGGGGGAGACAGAGAACAAAACCAAACCATACTAACAAAATAAAATAAATAGGATAGATATGTACAAGTAAAATAAATAGAGTAATAAATATGTACAAACATATATACAGGTATATATCAGAGAGGTGCAGCATGCCCTCATCTTACCTCCTTCCCTTCCCCACAGCACCTGTATATATGTTTGTACATATTTATTACTTGATTTATTTATTTTACTTGTACGTATCCATTCTATTTATTTTATTTTGTTAGTATGTTCTGGTTTTGTTCTCTGTCTCCCCCTTTTTAGACCGTGAGCCCACTGTTGGGTAGGGACTGTCTCTATATGTTGCCAACTTGTCATCATCATCATCATCAATCGTATTATTTACGATACGTATAAATACGATATCAATCGTATTTACTGAGCGCTTACAATGTGCAGAGCACTGTACTAAGCGCTTGGGAAGTACAAATTGGCAACATATAGAGACAGTCCCTACCCAACAGTGGGCTCACAGTCTGAAAGGGGGAACTTGGACTTCCCAAGCGCTTAGTCCAGTGCTCTGCACACAGTAAGCACTCAATAAATACGATTGATTGATTGATTGGAGTCCCCTCCCATTCTCGGTCCTCTAAAGGTCAAGGACGGAGAGAAGGTCACCCCGAGAGGCCCTATCACCCTCCCTCTCTCTCGGACCTCCGGGCACCGCACGCACGTCCCCAGGATGCCACGAACCTGCGGGGAAAAAGAAAAGTTTGCTGCCTCCCGGGGCCACTATTGCACGAGCCCCTGGCGCCTGCCCTGCTGCTCCTCCTTTTTTTTTAATGGCATTTATTAAGCGCTTACTATGTGCAAAGCACTCTTCTAAGCGCTGGGGAAGTTACAAGGCGATCAGGTTGGCCCTCAGGGGGCTCACGGTCTTAATCCCCATTTTACAGATGAGGTAACTGAGGCCCAGAGAAGTGAAGCGACTTGCCCAAAGTCACCCAGCTGACAATTGGCAGAGCAGGGATTTGAACCCATGACCTCTGACTCCAAAGTCCGGGCTCTTTCCACTGGGCCACGCTGCTTCTCTCCTCCGCTCCAAGGGGCAGGAGCGGCCTGATGGGGATCGGGGGGTGATGGGGTGGGCGCCAAGAAGAGGGGTGACCCTGGGTGCGGGTGGGTGGGGAGAGGATGGAGAGGGTGGGAAGGCGAGGAGGAAGAGATCAAACTGGCATCTGCCAGTTTAGACTGTCAGCCCACTGTTGGGTAGGGACTGCCTCTATATGTTGCCAACTTGGACTTCCCAAGCGCTTAGTACAGTGCTCTGCACACAGTAAGCGCTCAATACGATTGATTGATTGACTGATTTCCCAGACTGAGCCCCTTCCTTCCTCTCCCCCTCGTCCCCCTCTCCATCCCCTCCATCTTACCTCCTTCCCTTCACCACAGCACCTGTATATATGTTTGTACATATTTATTACTCTATTTATTTTACTTGTACATATCTATTCTATTTATTTCATTTTGTTAGTATGTTTGGTTTTGTTCTCTGTCTCCCCCCTCTTAGACTGTGAGCCCACTGTTGGGTAGGGACTGTCTTTATATGTTGCCAATTTGTACTTCCCAAGCGCTCAGTACAGTGCTCTGCACATAGTAAGCGCGCAATAAATACGATTGATGATGATGATGATGATGATGCCAGGGGCTGGCACAACTCTCCGGGCAGAAAGCTACCTCCCCTGAAACCCAAAACCCGAGAGACACGCATGGACAGAGACCGCTGTGCCCACAGGCCCAGAGATGAAGAGGTTTGCAGAGACAGAGAGATAAACGCGGGCGGGGGGCGCTCACCGTTCATTCAGTCGTGCACAGCACTGTACTAAGCGCTTGGAAAGGTACAATACAGCAATAAAGAGGGACAATCCCTGGCGACAATGGGTGCCCACGGGGCACCGGAATCCCGGGCAAGGGGAGGGTGCCAGCAAAGAGGCCCCTCCTCTGCCCAGCCACTGTGCCTGCTCATGAGATTGGGGACTAGCCCCCGCTTCGGGAGACCCTCAGTGTGTATGTGCTTGTGTGACTGTTTTTTTTTTTTAAAAAAGGGGAATGTGTGGGTGTAACCGTTTTTTCCGGTGACAAGGTACATGTGCACCACTTTGTGTGACAACATCTGCGTGTGCGGCAGACAGGGATCGAGTGGCAAGAGTGATGGGGTCTATGGAGGTGACTGGCAGTGTGTGGGGGACATAATGGTAATAATGGCATTTGTTCATTCATTGAATTGTGTTTATTGTGCGCTTACTGTGTGCAGAGCACTGTACTAAGCGCCTGGAAAGTACAATTCAGAAATAGAGACAATTGTCGCCCACACTGGGCAGTTAAGCGCTGACGGTGTGCCAATCACTGTTCTAGATGCTGGGGTAGATACAAGCTAATCAGGTTGTCCCATGTGGGGCTCACAGTCTCCACCCTCATTTTACAGATGAGGGAACTGAGGCACAGAGAAGTTAAGGGGCTTGCCCAAGGTCACACAGCAGACAAGTGGCGCTGTCGGGATTGGAACACTCGTCCTCTGACTCCCAAGCCCGTGATCTTTCCACTAAGCCACGCTGCTTCCGTGGTTGAGTGATTTTGAGAGGGTGTGTGTGTGTTAACAATAATAATTGTGGTATTCGTTAAGTACTTTGTGCCAGACACTGTACTAAGCACTGGGGTGATTGCAAGCAAATTGAGTTGGACACAGTCTCTATCCTGCATGGGGCTCACAGTCTCAATCCCTGTTTTACAGATGAGGTAACTGAGGCTCAGGGAAGCGAAGTGATTTGCCCAAGGTCACACAGCAGACAAATGGTGCACCCAGGATTAGAACCCCTGACCTTCTGATTCCCGGGTCCATGCTCTATCCACTACACCATGCTGCTTCGTCCCTTTTTATTGAATGTGTAGGGGTGACTGCCCCTTCCTTCCTCTCCCCCTCGTCCCCCTCTCCATCCCCCCATCCTACCTCCTTCCCTTCCCCACAGCACCTGTATATATGTATATATGTTTGTACATATTTATTACTCTATTTATTTATTTATTTATTTTACTTGTACATATCTATTCTATTTCATTTTGTTAGTATGTTTGTTTTGTTCTCTGTCTCCCCCTTTTAGACTGTGAGCCCACCGTTGGGTAGGGACTGTCTCTACATGTTGCCAATTTGTACTTCCCAAGCGCTTAGTACAGTGCTGTGCACATAGTAAGCGCTCAATAAATACGATTGATGATGATGATGATGATGGATGTGCTCCTGTGCTGTCTGTCTCCAGTCCTTGGTCCAACCCACCGAGCAGCCCTGTCACTGAGAGTGTTGGGGTAGGAATAAGGGATCAGGAGAACATGTTAAGGAGGACATGGCAGCATATAGGAGATTGAGTGGATGAGAATGTAATAATGACAGTGTGTGTGAGCAACCCTGGGTGTGACTGCGTGCTACACATGTACCTTCTCCCAGTAGTTCCAGCCAGTCAAAATGATGCTCCAGTTGAGGAGAGGCATGGGGAAGGTAGAGGGAAGCTGTCTCTCCCCTTAGTGTAGGGTTCAGAGTCTGAATGGCACAAACTACCTCAAGGGGCTACAGCCCATCTTGCCCTTCATCCCCTTCTCTTTCCCTCCACAGCAGCCCTAGGTCAATGGGAGAGGAGGAAGGGAATAAGGAAGGATTGGGAGAAGACTTCCCAGAGGCACTTATGGAACCCTCCTTGCCCCCTGCTGAACAAATGCATGTACACAGCACAGAGGAAGTCACGCACCCAAAGACAGTGGTACACACCAACATCAAGAGATGGAAACACAGACAAAATACTGAACTAAGAGCTTAAGACAGTACAGAAATCCTCTAGATTATAAAATGCTAAGGGCAGGGATTGTATCTACCCAGTCTATAGTATTGTACACTCCCAAGCATTTAGTACAGTGCTCTGCCCATTTAGTACGGTGCTCTGCCCACAGTAACTGCTCAATAAATACCATTAATTGACTACAGAAGAAGTCACAGTCTGTATCCTCAAGGAGTTTACAATCTAAAGTGAGACAGATCGACCAAAATAATTTACAAATAGCGTGAACAGGAGGAAGCACAGGGAAACAATTGGTAATAAGAGTGTGAAAACCTGAATTGATAAATAAAAGGAATAAGTAGATCAAGATATCGGCAAGTGTCAAGGGGGCTATTGGATAGACCCAATTTAGGTATCAGACATCAATTGGGGAAGGTTTTCTAGAGGGAATGCAAAGACACTAGCACACACATAAACACATAGACAGGCAAGTGATTTGAGGAGACCTAGTCAAGGTATATAGGAAGATTTAACTATCCTTTTTTAATGGTATTTGTTCTATGTGCCAGGCACTTTACTAAGTGCTGGGGTAGATACAAAATAAACAGATTGGGCAAAATCCCTGTTCCACGTAGGGCTCACAGTCTTAATCTCTGTTTTACAAATGAGATAACTGAGGCACAGAGAAATTAAGTCACTTGCCCAAGGTCACTCACCAGACAAGTGGCAGAGCTCGGTATTAGTACTCAGGTCCTCTAACTCCCAGGCCAGTGCTCTTTTCACTAGACCACACTGTTCCTCGCGAAGCAGCCATTTAGGTATTTCTAAAGCAATGTTTGGACTCTGCTGCCCAGATCAGTTTTCTAAAACATAAGTCCACTCCCACCTCCCCGCTTCTCATCCTGATTCTGTCCCAAATGTGGATCTCTCTCACCACAGAGAGAGCAGGGTTATGGGTGCCATGATCCACAAATACAAATGCATTTCTGAGTCTCCTTTTTTCAGCGCCTGCCCATTCAGTCAATCAATCAGTCAATCAGTGGTATTTATTAAGCGCTTACAGGGTGCAGAGCACAGTCCTAAGTACTTGGAAGAGTACAATTCAACAGAATCAGCAGACCCGATCCCTTCCTACAAGGAGGTTTCAGTCTAGAAGGGAAACAGAAATTAGAATACATTACAGATAGGGGAAATGGGAGAGTATTAAGGAGAGGTACATAAGTGTTCTGGGCCTCGGGAGAGATGAATTTCAGGTGGTTAAGGGGTACAGATCCAAGAGCACAGATGACATAGAAGGGAGGACAGAAAATGAGGGCTTAGGGAAGGCCTCTTGGAGGAGATGAATCAGTCAATCAATTGTATTTATTGAGCGCTTACTGTGTGCAGAGCACTGTACTAAGCGCTTGGGAAGTACAAGTTGGCAACATATAGAGACAGTCCCTACAGTGGGCTCACAGTCTAGAAGGGGGAGACAGAGAACAAAACAAAACATATTAACAAAATAAAATAAATAGAATAGCTATGTACAAGTAAAATAAATAGAGTAATAAATATGTAAAAACATATATACATAGATACAGAGAAGTTAAGTGACTTGCCCAAAGTCACAGAGCTGACAAATGGCAGAGCTGGGATTTGAACCCATGACCTCTGCCTCCAAAGCCTGTACTCTTTTCCACTGAGCCATGCTGCTTCTCGGAGTTAGTCTTCTTTGAGGAGTTTTCAGCCCAGCCTTCCTTTGTGGAATTCACCTTCTCCTCAGGACCCTGAACTTGGCCGATGACTGTCCCTTGGCGGGTGTTCTTGATCCAACCAACCAGACCCATTTTCTTAGCTTCGGACTCTGTGTACATTCTGAAGCAAACGCCCTGCACTTGGCCGGACACCTCGTAGTCCACCGATTTGAGCCCGGCGGTGGACATGGCGGCGGCGCCGCTGAGGAGCCGGGGCGGGAGGTGGGAGAATGAGGCGGGGAGGTGGGGAGATGTGATAGGGATCACGTAACTTCTCTTTCTATCTCCTGTTTCCATCTTGCCCTTTCCCTGTCTAGCTGCTTTTGCCTTGTTCTTTCTCTCTTCCCCACTGCCCTGCCTCTAGCCGCCTTGCTCTCTACCCTAGCCCCAGCCCCTGCTCTATTATCTCTTCCCTGGGAGCAGTCTCTGTCCTCTAAGGCTCCTTCCCTAGACCTCCTGTGAGCAGGAAGGAAAGAGTGGGAGTGGTGGGGGAGGAAAGGGAAGAGAGGAGAGGAAAGGGAAGAGAGGAGAGGAAAGGGAAGAGAGGAGACAAAAGGAAAAGGAGGAGGAAAAGAAGGAGAAGGCCAGCCAAGTGAAGTGCACTCGTCCAAGCTTGACATTGGGGTGACTGGGGCAGTCAAGTGAAGTGCACTCATCCAAGCTTGACATTGGGGTGAAAGGGGTTGGGTTAGGATTCCTCCTCAGCTGTACTGCCCTCACCCCCACCCCCATCATCATAAGGTCAGTTCCTTTACTTTTTTAAGATGGACTCTGCACCCATTCAGTTCTTTTTTTTTGGTGTTTGTTGAACGCTTACTATGTGCCAGGCACTGTTCTAAGCGCTGGGATAGACACAGGGTAATCAGGTTGGACACAATCCCTGTCGTACGTAGGGGTCCCAGTCTTAATCCCCATTTTACAGGTGAAGTAACTGAGGCACAGAGAAGTGAAGTGACTTGCCCAAGGTCACACAGCAGAAAGTGGCGGAGACGGAATTAGAACCAAGGTTCTTCTCCCAGACCCATGCTGTATTCATTAAGCCCACGCTGCTTCTCTTTTTTCTGGGAGGAAATAGTTCCATAGCTGCTTCGTTTTGTATTTGTAATGTGGTACCCCCTGCCGCAGCCCAGCCTCCAAAACTCTGCCAGAGGGGTTATGTATGCCGGTATTCCTGGCCTGATATTTGTGACGTTGGGCTGCAACTTCAGATCTACCCTCAATCCCGTTTTTTGGGGGTGTGGGGGGTGTGTGTGCGGTGTGTGCATGCGTGTGTCGTTAGAAACAGATTTTTGAATTTAGAGCTTATTCATTTGATAGGGAACATTACTAAGAGCTATATAGTTCGGCCACACTCAAAATAACTGTAGTGTTGCACAAGTTTTCTCAGTATGTAACCTTGAAGTACCGTGCTAAAATGCTGCACAGCACGTGCATCCAGCCAGCTTATCTCTAGGGTGCTGCACAGAACATAGTCACATAGGCTGACTGATAGGCTAGGTGCTGCTTAGTTACATGAAACATTGTTGAAATGTGGCTCAGAACACGACATCACACAGTGCATTACTAAAGCGATGCCCAGTACATAGTCATATAACATGGGTAAAGGGTTGCGGGGTGCACATTCACAAGGTACCTTACTACAGGGCCGCTCTGAAATGTCTTAAGTGTCTCAGGGTACAGGCAGATCACACAGATCAGAGCCAAAGTGTTGCATCGGGTATGCAGTTAGACAGAACATTCCCAAGTAGGTTTACAATAACATAACCCCCGAGTGTCTGCCTCATTTGCAAAAGCTTTTATGTGATGCCGTATTAAGACTTCTTTTTAGTCATATTGTTTAGCCCTGGAAAAAAAAAAAAGAAAACAAAGCAATTAAAAAGATTGACAGGTACGGTTTGTGTGAGACCTATTTGTAATTGTCAGGGTGACGTTGGCAGGAGGAGGAGGAGTAAAGACTGAGGCAGGAAAAGCAGCTCGATGTGTCTGTCTATCAGTTGAGACTGTCTGAAAGCTCTGGGATCCGGAGTGTGGGCTATATTTCACTGAGAAGAGAGCGGAGGGAGAGTGGCTTCTTCCCCTCCCAGGAGTTTCAAGGGGGAGAACAGTTCCCCGTCCACCTCTCCCTGCCAGGGAATGCCGTCTTTCCCCTGCACACACGCTCCGGGATTGGGGGTGTTTTGAAAGGGGAGTTTTTCTTTTTTTAAAAGAAAATCTTATTTTATTTTTGTTCTTTTTTTTTGGGGGGGGGGGGGGTGCGTGAAGACCGAGATCGACCCAAAGCACCCGAGACCATGTGTCTGTATTCCCTTTAGTGGAGGAAGGAGCCGCGTGCGCTGCCGGAGGGGAGCCCCGGGGGAGAGTTGGCGCTCCGGCCAACGGGGGGTGACCCTCCCTTTTGGGGGGGCCGTGTGTGTGTGTGTGTTGCTCTGCAATTTATGCCCTGCTTTCTCGCTCTCAGACGGAGCGGTAGGGCGAAAAGGAGAGGCCCCGCGCGCAAAGTTGCGCGGGCAGGAGAGGCTGCTGGATCTGGGGAAGGGGCCGGGACGGACCGGTGGGCGCGGGGGGAGGGATGGAACCGGAGGATGGAGCCGCAAAGCTGCAGCTGCATGAACTGAGATGCGCGGCCGCTTCCTGAAGACCTTCCCGCCCGCCTTCGCCGAGCCCCGGGCCCAGCCGCCGGGAGCCACCCCCGTCAATGACCGCGTTTCCCGAGCGAGTTGGGCGGGCGGCGGCGGCTCCAGGCCCCGGCCCGCCGGCCCCGCCCTCGGCCCCGCGGGGAGCCGCCGCGCCCGGACCCTCGGAGCACCGGATCCCCCGGAGGCACCTGAAAACTTTTGCCCGCGCGCGGGACTAGAAGTCGCCCTCGCTCTCCTGCTCCCGCCCCCGGCGACCGCGGAGCGGGAGGCCGGCCCACAGCGTCCGGTGAAGGCGGTGGGGCGGCAGCATGCCGAGGAGGAAGCAGCAGGCACCCCGGCGCTCCGCAGGTAACCCGAGCCCCCCCGCGCCCCCTCCGCGCCCGGCTGCGGAGCAGCGGGCATCCTAAGGGCATCCGTTAGGCGCTTATTACGTGCCAACCCCTCTTCGAAACGCTGGGGTGGTGTCAGTCAGTCGGATCTATCGAGCGCTTGCTGCGTGCGGAGCACTGGACTGGGCGCTTGGGAAGTGCAAGTTGGCAACATCTACTGTCAATCAATCGGATTTATTGATCGACAGTTATTACTCTATTTATTTATTTATTTTACTTGTACATTTCTTCCCTACTTATTTTATTTTGTTGGTACGTTTGGTTCTGTTCTCTGTCTCCCCC